>NC_056741.1:713459586-713497086 GCF_019279795.1 Protopterus annectens | reverse complement strand
TATAAAAGTAATCAAACTGTATTAAGTTCATGTAAACCACACTCAAAGAAACAAACAGCAGTCTTTTACCACAAGAACGTCAGACCAGTAAATCCACAAAATCTTCACCAATAACACGACGAATTTTCAGGAGTCTTTCTTCCTTCTTTTTTCTTTTAATAAAAAGCACCAATAGCAAAACAGCAGCACAATACAGCAATATAAAATCCACAGGTTAATTTCTCTAGCGCCTCGGCTTTCACAGCCTTTTCAGAGTACACTTTTTATCACAAATATACCTCCCTTTTATACAATTTAGTAAGAACACACCCCACAATCTTTCAATTATTTCTAATTGCATCTTAAAGATATATCATAAAAAACTTTTCCAGTTACACTCCTTATTTAAACCTTTTGGACATACAGTATTATATTTTAAAATAAAGAAAGATTATTTTCGTCTTAATTCATACTTCAAACCCTCTGATGTTAAAAAACCCTTCCTTACACTGTTCCAATACTGTTGCTTGTAACCCCTGAGGATTCCCCTCATGAAATTTATGAAAATGTTCCACCACTGGGTTAACTAACCTACCTTTTTTATATCTCTCACATGCTCTTTAAGTCTCAATGAAAAATTTATTTTGCTTTCACCTATATAATATTTGTTACATGGGCACCTCAGCCCATATATTATACCTGCAGTGTTGCATCTAAAATTATCATGTTCCTGATATTTTCTACCATTAATTTTAGAAAAAGTTCTAACTATAAATTGGCATACCGCTCAATTTCCAAATGGAAAAGTACCTTTTTCTGTTATATTCTTTAAGTCCAAATGTTCTGGTCTTCTCAAAGTACCATGTACCAAAAGATCCCTTATACTGCTTCCATTACTATAAGTAAATTTTAAATTCAAATTTTGTAACACCTGTTGTTCTTTTTTTTATCTGCCAATAATATTTCACTATACCCTCTAACTTTTCAGAAAAAGGTGTATATTTAGATATAAAATAAATATCTTCCTTAACTTTACCATAAGGTTTATTTTTAACATCTCTATTATTATTATCATTCTTATGATTATTTACCCTCAATTTCTCCACTCCTGTATTTATTTGTTCTATACTATATCCTCTCTTGTAAAACATTTGTCACATTTTTTATTTCATTATTCACATCTTCCACATTATTACATAACCTAATAACCCTCATAAATTCCCCATATGGAATTGAGTTAATAGTATGTATAGGATGGCAACTTGTTCCAAATAAAATATGATTTGGAGTTTAAACTTTACTGTGGACCTTCGTTCTTATCCATTCCCCGTCCTTACCTTCCAAAAGAACATCCAAAAAGTTAACCTTAGTCCCTTTTTGTAGATCAAAACTCAGGTCAAACTTATTCTTTTCCAAATCCTTTATAAAATCTTCCACTTCTTCAAATCCACTTTTATACATAAAAATAAGATCTATAATGTTTCAATACATGTCTTCTATAAAAGTTATTACAATATACATATAAATTTTCATAATAACCCATGAAGAGATTAGCATATATGGAGGTGAACGCCACCCCCATTGCTATTCCCTGCATCTGTTTATATAACATTTTATCAAATTCAAACATGTTATTCTCTAGACAAAATAAAGTAAGTTCTTTAATATACTCCGTTCTAGGATTGTTCCCTAGAAGAAATTCCAGGGCCTCTAATCCATAACAATGTTTGATATTTGTATAAAACCTCACCACATCTATTACTATAAAATACATGCCTTTTCCCTATTCTACCCCTTTTAATTTTTCCATTGTATTAAGTTCATGTTCACAAACATTGCACTTCACATAAGCACCGTTACATAAATTACTCAATTCCTGCCCTTTTTTAAACAAGAAACATCTTTATTAAACCATCACTTCCAACACAGGCAATCATACAGTTATATAAATGAAAATAAACCACACCAACACTATCCTAGCTACACTAGCTACAAGCATTTTACATCAAAATCCATATTGACACACTCCCAGTTGCAAACATTATACATCACTTATAATCTACCCAATCGTTTTCAGTCAAACATTACACAGCTCATTTAAGTACTGCCTTCTTTTAAACCTCATTCCTCCCCTGTATGTATTGTTCACACAATTCCCATTTTTTCCTATGTAGTTTGCTCCTACCCTTATCTTAAGATCTTAATTCCAGTTGTTTTACCTCTGTTACTATATTCACTACTCCTAGTATAGTTGTCTTACATTCCGATTTCCAATTTCTAGTAATTTCTTTTTTGGCAGCTAGCATAATTAGACACTGCAAGGCCTTACTATATCTAGGCAATTCTGATTTTGTATCATAGCTCAGAAAAATCATCTCCCTTGTCGCAACAATTTGCCCACCAAGCATCTCTGACAGTGTATCTCACAGGGAACCCTTAACCTTAAAGTCCACCAATTCACAGCACTCCCAGAAAATATGTTCCCATTTACCTCTTTCTTCTTCGTCACACCTCCAACATTTGCTGTCTACCCGTGGACAAATTCTCTGGAGTCTACCTGCAGTATAAAAATATCTGTGCAAACATTTCCAAGCAATATCCTAAATCTTCTAGATTCTGTTGCATATTTGGGAGACATACATATTATCCTCCCATTGTTTCATTGTGAATTGTTAATCCAATCTTTCTTCCCAATCCTTTCTAACCTCCTCTGATTCTTACAGTTATCATGCAATATTTTATATAGTCTACTAATTATTCCTTTAATGGCAGCTTCTGCTCTAGATTCTACTGAAAACTCTACCAGTGCTGGTCTTTCATTTAGGACCCTCCTATTTCTTTCTCTTGGTTTGTACTCTGATATCGGTCCTTGATAGGAAAGCCAATCTGCAACCTGCATTCCAAACAAATTCTTGGCGTCTTCCCATTCTATCATCTTTCCCTCTCTAGTTATTTGCACCCAATACCTTGGGATTCCTCTTGCCTATTTGTCTATACCCTAACTGCAGTCATCCCTATCAGCAGAATATTGTGTGCTCTACACTTCTTAATATAAATTCAGTACTCTTTGCTGTTTGTTTATACCTGTAATTCCAGTTATATTCCATGACAATATTGACAGAGAAGCCACTATTGATAGTAAGCCATTACTTTCACCTATTATATGTGACAAGTTCTTTTGAAAATGTATTTCCAACTTTTAGCTTACATGCACACATTCATGCTTAGCAGGCTGATCTCTTGATTCTTCTCATCTGCACTTAAACCTATATCACATTTTCAAGACTTTTTGCTTCAACGAAAATGTTCAAAAAACTAGACATCACCAAATTTACAATTAAGATTAGCCTTGCTGTAGAGCATGCTACAGTTCATATTGTAAAAACATCTTTATTTATTTATTTGTTTACTATCATTTGATTACCAGGAAAGTCCAACTGGGCAGAAGCCCATTTTCAGTGGAGGTCCAGAAAGAAAAGCTCCAAATTATTACAAAACATTTTAACAACAATTTTACACTCTTCAAAAATAAAACAAAAACATGTGCAGTTTAAATAATTATAACAAATCAGACATACTATAAAACCATTAGTTAAGAATCGATACAAGTTATATGCCAATCATTTAATATTTAGAGAAATTTTAAACAGTTTGTACAAAAATTAAAGGTAAGCTAGTCTAATACAAATAGAAACTGCAATTTGAAGTGAAGGAAAAACAGGCGTATAGTATATTTAGAGAGAAAGTCAGGGAAGAGAATTAGATAGTAAGGAAGTAAGTGAAGAAGTGGAGTAAGGAGGTATAATGAATGAAAAGGTACTTGTTGACATTCAGGGATACAGTTTATCCTGGTTTTGTGGAAGAAGTCCGCTGTCCTCGGTCGGGCCGATAAACAAGAGATTAGGCTCGGTCGTCACAAGGCGCGAAAAAAAACATCAGGGACGGAAGGGTAAAAACAATGACCAACGCCATTTTTCTCAGTTTTTTCTTTTCCCCCCAGAAGGCCAAGCCCTAACAAGACAGGCCAAAAAAAAAACCAGCAAAACCCAACCAACCAAACACCACATTCACTAACCATATATTACAACAAACCACACCACCACCCACCACCACCTTCAACAACAGAGGGAAGGAGGAGGAGTAGCACTGCATGGATCTGCAAACTATAAAGCATTAGAGCTGCCAACATGCCTTGTAAATTGCAGTTGCAAAAAATCCAGCTCTAGATTTAGAGTAAAGTGGAAGGTGGTAATGCTTAAGTATGCACTGAACTCCAAGTAGCCAAGTAGCTGCTTCCTTAGTAGCCACAGAGCCAGATTTTGGCTAGGAAGTCTTTCAGAGTGGTTTTGAAAGACGGGAGGGGGGTATAGACCTGATAAATACAGGTAAGGAGTTCAAGGCCTTAGCAACCTTGTACAAGTACAGATAATGCCCAGCAGATTTGCTAGGTTTGTAAACAGACAGGATTTTTTGTTGACTGCATCTTAATGACCGAATGGGAACATAGTTATGGAGAATGTTTTTTAGTGCTGGATAATTTTATAAGTGGTAAGAAGTGCATATGTTAGTTGATGTGGCAGATCTAACCAATTTAGGCTTTTCAGTGCTATACAGTGGTGGGTTCTGAAAGGGGCATGTGCTGCAAATTTAGCAACTTCGTTATAGCATTGTTGAAGTTTTAATTTTAGTGAAGCTTGGCAGTTAGTAAGCAAGGGTCCACCATAAAGAAGAATGGGGAGGAGATAAGTACTGGCAAGTATAGTTTTAGTTGCATCAATGAGAAAGTATTTGGCTCTGTAAAGCATCCCTAGTTTTTAAGAAGTTTTTCTTATGCAATTTTGTATAGGCAAGTCGAATGTAAGATTAGCATCCACTGTGACCCCTAATAGTTTGCTATGAAGAGCAACTTCAATGGTTATATTATCAAGAGACAGGACTTTATTTCTGTTTTTTTCTTGAGAGAGGGATTTTGGGGAAAAAAGTAGTAGTTTGGTCTTTTTTGGGCTGAACATTCCAGAGACATGCAGCAGCTGGATTGGACACTCTAAATTGGCCATAGGTGAGACTGCGTGTGTGAGTGGAATGAATGAACTACCACTGCAGGTCTAGTCACCCAGCGGTGTACACCTTGGCTGTTGAGGATGGATAAGTTGAGAGTTACGAAGCCACGTTTCATAGGTTCATAGGTGGGTACTAGGCTATCTGCCAGAAGGCACTTATAAGCCTAGCCAGAATATGTTGGCTTTCACCTTCCCCTTAGATTAGTTCCCTGTGCCTCTGTCCAGCAGAGCCACTGAAGTGATCCCCGAGGTAAACTTTCTGTTTCCCATCCACTCGTCAAGGTTTCTTTTGAAGAGTGTTACCGAGGAGCTCTGCCTAATGTAGATTGGGATCTTGTTCCAAAGCATGGGAAGTCTCTGGGACAGGAAACTATCCCTCCCAGCACATCCTATTTATTGTTGTGGTAAGGTTTAGATCCCTAGAGCGTGTGACTCGAGGGGATAAGGTTTTCTTTAGGTGGAGCATGTCCATCAATTCTGGTTTGGACATGGCCTTGTATGTCAGGCAGAGATCACCTCTGAGTAGGTGGTATACAACAGAGTACAACTGGAGTTTCTTCAGTCGAGCTGCATATTGCATCTGTTTGAGGCCACTGGTCCTCTTGAAGAGGTACTTCTATGGTCTTTCCAGCTGTTGCAGGTGTCTTGTAAGCTACATCCCAAATGAGGCATTGTACTCTAAGATGGGTCTGATGAGTAGAGGGGCACAATGACCTCTTTTGATCTGGATGCAAACGCTTTTGTGATTAGGTGGGCCACGTAGAAGGATTTTCTAAGCACTTTGGCAATGTGATTATCAAAGGTGAGATTACTATATACTTGGGTCCCTAGATCCCTTATTACGTCTTCCGTATTTAGGGGACTGCCACCTATGTGGTAGTTTGTGGGTACTTTGTATTTTCCAAAGGGGATGACTATGCACTTTTTGGCATTTAGCTTGAGGCCATGATTTTGACACCAGGTATCCATCTCAGTGAGACCCTTTTGGAGGATGTCTGTGTCAGCCGGAGAGTCAATTATAGCCCCTAGTTTACAGTCGTCTGTGAACTTGGTCAGCCATAGTCCTCCTGTGCTTGCCTGCACCTCTGAGAAGTATATGCCGAACAGGAGGGGTCCTAGGACTGAGCCCTGTGAAACACCACTTGTAACCGGTTTAGAGACGGACCTAGCTCCCGCAACTGTCACCATGTGGGTTCTGTCCGTGAGCCAGTTGACAAACCATCTTGTGATGTAGGGGTTTATGTTCAGGCTATTGAGCTAGTCTATAATACCAGAATGGGGAATGGTGTTGAAGGCCTTAGCGAGGTCTAGATAGGCTGTGTGCACCACCTTTCCCTTATCTATAGCCTTGGTAACTGTCTCAAAGAAGTCCACCAGGTTTAGGAGGCATGATCTGCCCTTAAAGCCAAACTGGGTAGGGTCCAGTGTTTGGAGGTTCCCAATGTCTCTGTTGAGTTCCATGATGATGCACTCCATAGCCTTGCAGACCAAGCTAGTCAGGCTTATAGGGCGATAGTTCCCAGGGTCTGTTGTGGCTCCACCTTTGTGGAGTGGGATAACCGTTGCTGTGCGCCACTCTATGGGTATGTAGCCTGTGGAGAGGCTGAGGTTGAACAGTGTGTTTAGGTGAGGGGTTAGTTCGTCTTTGAGCTCATGTAGGATGCAGCCTGAGACACTGTCCAGTCCCACTGATGCTGAGTTTTTGGCTTTGGAGAGGGCTGTTTTAACTGGAGTGTCTGTGATTTCAGGGACTCTACATTCTTCTGATATGGTTATGGGTCCTTTTGGGGGTGAGATGAGGGGTGAAGTTTGCACTGAACCTGTCTGCCAGGATGTTGGCGATATCGGTCGGTTCAGTGTATTTTGTGCCATTCTGCACTAACTCCAAGCAGATCTGAGCATTGCCACTTAGATTCTTGACATAGCTAAAGAATGCCTTGTGGTTATCTTTGGAGCCCTTGGCGATTTTTCTTTCAAAGTTCGCCTTGGATGATTTTATGACTGATCGTAGTTTCTTGTTGATACTGATCAGGGATGTCTTCCCTTCTTGGGATTTTACTCTTTTCTGTACTAGTTTCCTCCTTCTATTGTATAGCTTGTTTATGGCAAGAGTCCACCAGACTGGCTTCCTTTTCTTGGAGGAGTGAGTCTTGGTTTTGCTTGGGATGGCATGATCCATGCACTCTTGTAGCTTCCCATAGAATGCATTAGTAAAGGATTTTGCAGCTTGGACAGTGTTATCCTTCAGCATGGGGGCTTTGAAACTTTCCACCTCGGTCTTAAGTAAAGTGAAGTTTGCTTTTGAAATATTTTTCATGATGGCTTTCTTGTCCGGGGGAGGGGGTGGAATATGGATATCCAAAGTGATTTGTTTATGGTCAGATCTATCCAGCGAGGGGTTGACCTCTGGTGTGGAACACAGGTCAACTATGTTGGTGATGACCAGGTCCAATATGTTGTCATCTCTGGTGGGAGTGTTGACCAGTTGAACCAGGGCGTTTGAGTTTATAAATTCTACGAAAAGTTGGGAAAGGGAGTTAGTACTTGATTAGTTCTCCCAGTTAATGTTTGGGTAATTGAAATCACTCAATATTAGGGTGTTTTGTAGGACCTTTATGTTTCCCAGCATTTCCAGAAATGCAGAATGGGGGTCCTGAGACATGGTGGGTGATCTGTAGCAAGCTACAATTTGAATTGCAGTTTTGCCCATTGTTAGTTGCACGTGGATGATCTCTGACACATCGTGCTGTGCCACTAACCTGGAGGTGTGGGTATCCTTGATGAATATGGATACGCCCCCACTTTTTGTATTTCGGTTTGGGTTCTGTAGCCGAAATGTATGGTATGAGTTGTAACCTGGTACTGCTGGTTCTCTCTGGAGCCTTAAACCAGGTTTCTGTTACTGCACATGTATCGATTTTCTCCATACTGAGGAGTGCCTCGAGTGCATGCATTTTGAGGTTTAGACTTCTGGCATTGAGTAGCATTACCCTCAGCTTTTTGTTACTTGTGCTATGTACGGGCGGTGGGTTTGTCTTTTGAGCCTTGCCTAAAAAAGGCACTATGGGGGTGGCAGGAGCCTTGGCAAGTATTCGAAAGCCTAAGGGTGACGGGTGCAAGCCATCTCTAGCGAAGCAGCATGGCTTGTTGAGCATGTCATCCCAGGCGGACAGACACTGGATCCCCTTTGAATGACACCAGAAACTTAGCCAACTGTTGAAATCGAGAATTTTTTCTTTATACTGTGGTATCATTCTTGGTGAGGGCAGGATGCTGCTCACGGTCAGGGTCATACCGGCCTGGGCTACATGATCAGAGAGCTCTTCCATGTCTCTTTTCATGTAGTCCAGGGAGGTACGGCTCAGGTCATTCACACCAACATAGACAATGACAGAGACATATTTGTACTTGTTCTAGAGTGACCTGAGTGCTTGTGTTATTTGGTGGATCCTGGCACCTGACAGGCAGCTAACAGTAACCTTCTCCTTATTCAGTCTAGTGAGTGGGACGTCAGTGTGCCTGACTATAGAGTCACCTATTACTAGTATGTTGGGTATGTTATTTTGCCTTAAGGGCTGTGACTGCATGGCACACTGGTTTTGTGAAGTATGTGTTTCACGGTTTGTGTTGGGGGGTGGAGGTTGCTTGGATGTTTGCTTTGGAGGTCTGGGTTAGTTTTGCAGATTTTTATTTAAAGCCTCCGAGTATATTTTCATGTATTTATGTGTGTTGTTTTGCCGGTGCTGGTTTAATGGGTCTATGTAAGACTGGTGGTGTGATGCAAGTATTTCCCTTCTCCTCTTAACTGTCTGATCCAGTCTTGGGTTGAGAGAGCTTAGCATCTAGTTTGGCTGTGTAACTGCATCTCTCACATGTATTAGTGTTTGGTGGTAGGAGGAGGGGGTTGTCTGTGTACATGAAGCAGTTGTAACATTGCCTCAAAATGCCCAGATTCACCAGTTGGACTGGAGAGTACACCTGAAACTGACCTTTGGACATGCCTGGATAGGTACAGTGAACTGTTTTACTGGATGGCTGGTAAGGTCGAATAGAGAGCCTTGTCCTTACAGTACAGGAGGGTCTAGTGCTAAGGTTTATAAGTGCTTGCTATAAGTTTTGAGCAAGTGCAGGGCTGAGAAATGAAAGGCATGAATGCTTAAGTTGAAAGTCTGTCTAGTTCCAAGGGAAAAATTGAAGCAGTAATAAATGCAGCAGAATAAATAAAATTGAGTACTTTTAAGAAAAGCAAAATAGAGTAGGAGGAAGCACAACTACAGCAAAACCAAATAAATAAAGTGCAAAAAAAATTTTTTTTTTTTTTTTTTGTTAAGTGCAACAAGAGAGGAAGGAAGAACCTAAGTGGGCTGGCCTTCTCAAATCTTCTCTCTGTATGAACACTAGACTCAGAATATGATCTCACTGTACTCAGTTAAGTGAGCAAATGAGATGGACCCAGGAGGAGTGTTCTAATACAGACTTACAGGAGGGGAGTGCAATTCCATAGCCACCAACACTAAATACCAACACAAGAACACGGAGGGTGGGTGGGAAACTAACTGAAAGAGAGAGACACACAGCACACTGTTCAGAAACACAATTAGGAAACAGAAAAAAAATGAAAATACAGTACTTTTAAAACTGCAAGTTTGTACTTAAAATACTACAATTCACAACTGCAAGTTTCACTTAGCTTCAGCTTGTAATGCAGATGTTTGTAGCCAAGCAAGTCTCTCATAAGTTGAGTATAAAATGATTTCTCAGACTTTATAGCTAGCACTTAAAGTACAGATGAATCCCTCTAGGCTATTAGAGATAACAAAGAAGTGATACCAACACCCCCTCTATAGCAAACTGACTACAGTACTTTTAAAACTGCAAGTTTGTACTTAACAAAATACTACAATTCACTACTGCAAGTTTCACTTAGCTTCAGCTTGTAATGCAGATGTGGCTGCTAAAGCTTCCAGAGTAATTTTTTGGAGGTGTACCATATTGTCAGATGTGCAAATGACAGTGGAATCATCTGCATATTGTATTAGGGTGGGCTGTTGTGTGGAAGTACAAAGGGTGTTTGTGAAAATGTTAAAGAGGAGGGGACCAAGGATAGAGCCTTGTGATATACCTGTGGAGACTGGGAGGGAGAAAGACAGCGTGGAGTGCCATTTTACTGACTCTATTGGACAGGTAGCTTTTGAGCCACAGAAAGGTGGGCTGAAAGAGGACTAGTGAGGATATCTGAAGTAGATGTTCATAGGTAGGTACTAGGCTATTGACCCCAGTGCTATATAAGCCTAGCCAAAAAGGCACTCTGGCTTTTGCCACCCAAGAAAATTATTTTCCTGTGCCCCTGTCGAGCAGAGCCACAGAGGTGATCCCCAGGGTGAATTTCCTATTCCCCAACTAATCATCAAATTTTTTCTAGAAGGGTGCTAATGAGGACCTTTGTTTGATATACATAGATAGTTTGTTCGAGAGTATGGGAAGTCTCTGGGACAGGAATCTATCCCTCCAGCATGTTCTGTTTATTGTGGTCACAAGGTTTAGGTCCCTACAGCGTGTAGCTTGGAGGGATTGGGATTTCTTTAAGTGGAGCATGTCCAACAGCTCTGGGTTTGACATAGCTTTGTATGTTAGGCAGAGATCGCCTCTGAGTAGGCAATATGCAACAGAGTAAAGCTGGAGTTTTTTGAGATGGTCTGCATAGGGCATTTGTTTGAGGCCGGTAAACCTCTGTGAGGTATTTCTGCGGCCTTTCCTGTTGTTGTATATGTCTTGTGAGGTACATACCAAAAGTGGCTTTGTACTCTTTAATGGGTCTAATGAGTGACGAGTAGAGGGGAACAATGATCTTTTTCCTGGATGAGAAACCTTTTGTGATGAGGTATGCCACGTAGAAGAATTTCGTGACTACTGTGGCAATGTGATCATCAAAGGAGAGACTACTATCCACCTGTGTCCCAAGGTCTCTTATCACACTTTAAGTGTTAAGTAGACTACATCTATGTGGTAGCTCATGGGTACAGAGTTTTTACCAAAGGGGATGACAATGCACTTTTTGGCACTGAAATTGAGGCCATGGCTTCGACACCAGGCATCTGTCTCAGTGAGGCCCTTTTGTAGGATGTCCACATCGTTAGGAGTTTCAATTATGGCTCCATGTTTGCAGTCATCATCGCTACCCAAAGACCTTCCGTGTTAGCCTGCACTTCAGAAAAGTAGATACCAAACAGGAGAGGACCCAGGACTGGACCCTCTGGTTCTCCACTTGCCACTGGTCTGAAGTCGGATTTGGAGTCTGCTACTTTCATAGTGTGGATTCTGCCAGTGAGCCAGTTGGCTACCCATCTTGTGAGATAGGGATTTATACCTAGTTTAGTGAGTTTATCTATAATTCCAGTGTGGGGGATGGTGTCAAAAGCCTTGACGAGATCTAGATAGGCTGTGTGAACCACCTTACCCTCGTCTACGGCTTTGGTGACTGCTCCAAAGAAGTCTATTAGGTTTAGGAGACATGATCTGCCTTTTACAAACCTGAACTGGGTGGCGTCCAGAGTTTGGAGATTACCAATGTCTTTGTTTATAAGTTCCATGATGATACGTTCCATGGCCTTGCAGACCAGGCTCGTTAGGCTAATGGGGAGATAATTCCCGGGGTGTGTGGTGACTCCCCCCTTTGTGGAGTGGGATAACTGCAGCTGTGCGCCATTCAGTGGGCACAAAGCCTGAGGTGAGGCTGTGACTGAACATGGTGCTTGGGTGGGTTGCCAGTTCATTCTGTAGTTCACGTAGAATGCAGCCTGGGATGTTGTCAGGTCCCATGGATGCTGCGTTCTTGGCTTTGGAGAGTGTGTTTTTTACCTGTGCAGCCGTGATTACAGGAACTTTGCATTCTTCCGGTATAGAGATGGGCCCTTTAGGAGGTGAGAGGGGGGGTAAAGTTGGGGGATAAAGTTAGCACTGAACTTATCTGTCAGGAGGTTGGCATTATCAGTTGGTTCTGTATATTTAGTGCCATTGTGCTGTAACTCAGATCAGATCTGAGTGTTGCCACTGAGATTCTTGACATAGCTACAGAATGCTTTGTGGCTGTCTTTAGAATTAGTGGCGATTTTGTTTTCGTAACTAGCTTTGGAGGATTTTATGAGGGATCTCAGTTTCTTACTGCGGCCGACCAGTGAGTTCCTCCAGTCATGGGATTTTACTCTTTTTTGCATCAGTTTCTTTCTTCTGTTGTAGAGTTTGTTTATGGCAGGGGACCACCAGATTGGCTTCCTTTTTTTTTGGAGGATAGCATCTTGCTTCTGTTAGGGATAGCATGATCCATGCACTCATGTAAGTGCTTATAAAGTGCATTTGTGTAGGATTCAGCAGACATACCTCTACTGTTTATCTGCATGGGTGTCGTGAAATTTGCCACTTCTGTCTTAACAAGCGTGAAGCTGGCTTTGGAGAAATTTGCTATGACAAACTGTCGAAGGCTTTAAACAAGCCTAGAAATAAGGAAGAGACTAGGCTGCCGTATCTCTAGCTTTACTGGCAGCATCTCTATAGGTTAGAAAGGCAGTGCTAGTACTATGGGAAGAACAGAACCCATGTTGTGGAGGGGATGGGTGTTCTTCCTGCAGGAGATAGTCTAGCAATTGTTTTTGAATATAATTTTCAAGTAATGCGGTGAGGGGAAATAAGACTGCTATAGGTCTAAATTAATTAATGTCTGTTGAATTTACTCCTGTGTCTAGAGGAAAAATGTGACCTTTTCCAAAGAGAGGGAACATGGGATTCCTGGACTGACCTACTTATAAGGATTGAGACAGGACAGCCAATTCTAATGGCAGCCATTTTTAGAAATGCATTTGGAATGACATCAGCTGAACTGAAAAAGAGCATGGTTTAAGTTTAAGAGTAGTTTTATATAGGCACAGGTTTGAAGGTGAAAGTGGATGTGGTGATATGTGGCTGTTGAACAGGTTTGGGATTAAATGCTGAGGAATCCTTGGTTAGAGATGCTATACTATCTATAAAGTAAGAGTTGAACTGTATTGCAGTTTCGAGTGGTGAGTTATCTGGAAAGGGGTTTGGGGTTGAATTTTTTAGGGTTGTGTTTAGTATTATTCTGAAAGTTATAATAGTATAGTTTTCTCTCTTCATGTATTTGCATTTTAGTACAATTGTGAAGCATTTTGAAGTTTTCAAGAAATTGAGGTGTTTTATATTTTTGCCACTCTTTCCATGTTTTTCACTATCCTGCATTAGCATTCTACTCTGGATAGCCAAACTGCATTATTTTTTCAGGCTCTTCCTTGTAGGAGGTGCAAGGCTATTTAGGATATTTAGAAAAGTTGTACTGTGGTGGTGGTGCTGCGGTAGTGTTGTCGCCTCACAGTAAGATGTTGTCCTGTTCGATTCTCAGCTAGAGCGTCTTCTGTGTGGAGACATGCATGAATGGGCGTACCCATACCTTCGTTGACGGTTGTGCGTCAGGGCTGGCAACTCGGCACGTAAAAATCTACTGCCAATCATTAGCGGACTGGAGTTCTGCTGTGGCGATCCCTAACCGGGAAAAAGCCGAACGACACAAGAAAAGTTGTACTGAATTCATTTACAGCATCGTCTAAGATTTTTAGGAAGTGGCTGTTAATAGATGGCAATGTAGTAATGAACATTTCTAGGTTAAACTTGGAAAAGGTGTGTGAGATGTCTAGTCAAACATCTGGAGATGATCATTAAGAGAGACTCAAATTGCACCTGTGGTGGAGTATTTGCTAGTGTGTGATACTAGGATCCAGTCTAATAGAGAATTTGATGTCTTGCTATAATGTGTGTGGCTATTAATTAGTTGGGTGAAACCATACAAATACATGCTAGATGTAGGGGAGTTAGAGTTTATGTCTAACCAACTGACATTTTCATCACCTAGTAATATTTTTTCTTGTGTAAATGTTATGGATGTGCAATGTAGGATATCTTCCAGTATAGCTGTATGGTTGCCAGGAGGGATATAAAAGGACAGTAAATACATACTTTTTTAAATTGTTTAATTTCAGGAAAGCGATAAGAAGCTCTGCTGAACTGAAGTTTGGTATTGGTTTTGTGTAAGAGGAAATTTACTAGGTATTGGTCATTACAGATGATATTACAGTGAGGAGGTATAACTTCAGAGTCGTTTATGCTGGGTTTAGGCCACGTTTCAGTTACAGCAAGAACATTAGGCTTGTATTAGGTAATCCAGGCATATAGTTCAGCAGTTTTATTTCTTATCCTTCTAACATTTATTGCAGCAAAGATTAGAACATCAGGGCTGGGGATTAGCTGTTATTGGGTTACAGAAGTCCATGTAATAGCATTACCTTTGTGTTCATTGTGATAGGTGGAGACAATATTAGGGTGCATATCTCCTAACAGAAAGATTTTGGTACATTGTGAAATTATGCATACTTTTTTTTTGGACAGGATTCTTGCACTTAATTTTATTTTTCTTGCACTTAATTTTACTTTGGTTTGAGTTGAAGTGTAATTAGTCAGCTTATATTTGTAATAAAGGTGAGGGACAATATTAAATGGATCTGGTGTAATCTGTGGAGATTTTAAAAAGGAAGTATGGACAGATGGTTGGGACAGAGTTGGGGAGAAGTTGCGAGATATTACTGAGTCATGGTAGGATGAAAGATGGCACAGTAAAAGGAGAATAATAGAGGATAAGGTGAAAAGTAGCATAATTAAGTACAGGAATATGTATTTTATTAGTGTCAGGTAGTGGTATCTTCTCTGGAATGTAAGGAATAGAGGGGTATTAAAGGCTCGAGTATAATGATGTAGTCAAAATAAGAAGAAATGAGGGTTTATTTGGGAAAAGAAAGAGATAAAATGTGGAACAGATACGTACTATTAGGGAGGGCTGTGATTATAAATGGAGCTAGTGCAAAGCAGTATGGGAAGGAGAAAGACAGTTGGGAAAGAGGACACTCCTGCCTTGTTCCTCTGTTCAGACACAACTTATGGGAGAGGAACCTTCTCACTTCATTTCTCCTCCAATCTCTCATATATCCTCCTAACCTTATTATTTTATCAGCAAATGCTTCCAGTGCCCTACTCATAAAATCCCACCATATTCTATCAAATGCTTTCTGTACAGCAAGACCCATCAACAACAAGGTATTTTCTTACATTCTGCTTCCCTCTGGATCACCACTGTCCTATTAATGGTATCAAATGTTTGCCTTCCCTCTACAAAACCACACAGATCCAATCCATATCTATCAATTTTGACAACACATTTGTCATTCTTTTACCAATTATAGACAAACACTTTATAATCGTGGTTTAACACTGAAATGGGCCTATATGAAGCTAGACTTAAATGGGTCTTTATCATCTTAAGGTATTACAGCCACCACAGCTTTTATTCACGATGCTGCTTCCCTTCCTTTTAAAATATTGTTAAACAAAATCTTCCAGATCTATCACTTTCTTCCCTCCTTGCTTCCAAACTTCCACTAGAATACCTTCTATTCCTGAAGACTTTCCTGCAAACTGGTTATAAATCACCATTTACATCTCATCTCCAACTATCTTAACTTAATTGTTGAGCGCCATTTATCTCCAACCTTGGCATATAAATATTTCCATTTGTACCTTTTTTGGATTTTCCCACTTCTCTGGTTTTTACAAATGTTTATAAAATTTCTGAAGTATCTCCAATACCTCTACAAGATCTTGGGTTATTTTGTGAGTTACAGGTTCCCCAAGTTTGACAACAACCCTTCTATTTCTGTTGCCCAAGTCGTTATGCCAAAGGTTTTGTGCTCTGGAGTTATCAAACAACAAGTGCTTAACAGCAATCTTTCTAAAATAGTTGTTTAACTGCAATGTTTCAAAACTAATGCATATTATCCATATTCTTCCTTATTTTATCTTTTTGCTCCACTTCTTGTACTGCAAGATTTCCGTTACTCTGTAATACATTTAACCATTGTCAAAACTCTAAACAATTCTTGTTACTTCTTAACTATATCGGTTTCTCTTGTTTCTACCCCATTTGTAAACTTCATTTTATCACACTCACTATAGCTGTAACTTTCCATCTTTCCTAATAACTACTGAATAACTTCCACTACCCATTCCTTAAATTCCCCTCTTTTTAATAGCAAGGTGTGGAAAGTACCAGTGTCTTATCTTTATTTTATTACCATGAAATTTTTATCTTGGCAATTATTTTGCATGATCTGAAATAATTATTGAATATGTGTCAAAGTTCTAAATTAAAAACAGGTTCCTGTGAACTATAATTTCTGTCTAGACTAGCCCAGTTACTGTACCTTGGGAATACGTACATTTTCTTAGAGTTCCTACTACTGAATTCACGTCTTCCATAACAAATACTTTGTAATATTTTTCGATAAAGTCCAAAAAAAATGAAAAACCTCTAAAACACAGAAAAGCGGAAAAGCGAGCAACAGTACACCAAAAGTAAAAGTAAACGTATTTTATTAATAACGTTTTCGCTACTGTTTAACAGCAGCTTCATCAGACAAAAGCCAAGAGCGCCAAGGCACTTTTTAAAGAAGAAACAGGTATGCAGTGTGATGTCATTTCCTATACAAATTAAGCACTGCAACCATCACACCTATACAAAAAAACACCACAAGTATTCAAATTAAAAACATCCAAAAGCACGTATATCACTTTTATGTTACAATGCACAATAGATACTAAAATATCTCCTCGCTCAAATAAAATGTGTAAACACAGATAATACTGCTAGAACTATGTATTCATGTGTCATTTTAAAATATTAAAGTTTATTAATAAAATCCATCTTGTGCTATTAAACAATAACACAAAAAAGGAATATGGAATTAAATTTAATACCCTAAAAGGTGTAAATCGTTGAACCTAATTCAAAACCTGCTCCTTGAACGAAGTGCTATTCGTGCAAGTAAGGGACAGTCACCCATATTTTAATTCATATGCCAAAAAGACAAGTAAGGCCTTAAAAAAGTCCATAATGTATAACGTAGGCTGTCCGTTTACTTCCTCCCCCCCCCTTTTTCGTGTGTATTTTTCTGTTAGTTGCTCAGTAGGGACTTTGATAGGGATTGATAGTTAGTTGTGATTTCTCACATAGTTCTATATTCTTGGGCTTTGCTTGATAGTTATTTGGTTACTATCTGTTATGTTTCCTATATACCCCTCTTCTTGTTTGGAGCGTTTGGGTTCCACCATGAGACCTAGGTAGATAGAGCTGATTGCATATCCATCTAATATATTTATATTGAGTTTATGTATTATTTATTATTTGTTACTGCTGTTTAAGGACTAGTGCAGAGTAGTGCATTCAACAGCAAGTGAAGTCTTAATATCTGCCACGATTGAGTGTGCTGCTATAGTGAGTTTTTGTCAAATGGTGTACTTTTGGTTTATTTATTTATTATTTTTTAACCTGTTTTACTGCTGATGTACACCTTAAGTGTATGTTACAGCTTGTAACACAATGCTTTCACTTCTATATATGTCAAAGTATTGTGTGTGTTATGTTACTTTAACATTATGTAAACCACCCTATGATGAATGCCTAGCAAGCTAGAGTGAGAGCCAACACAAACTGCTCTCTATACTGGATTTATGAGCTGCTGTAATATTAAGGTGCTTTGTTAGCAATCAAAATATATATAAATATATATATGCTGGTTCTTTTGAATGGATTTTCAAGCTGTTATGCTTTCAGGTTAGCGACTTTTATTGTTATATGGTTCTGTTTTCGTTTGTTTTCAGTTTGAGTTTTTATCGTGTTTACCTAATGTTGTCTTTTTTGCTTTCCTGGATACATCATGAACTAGAGTGTGATGTTTGTTTTATTTTAGATAACCCAACACTTTAAATAAGTTAAGTGCATTATGTGAACTTTATGTGTTTCTGCACGCTGCAGTATCTGAAGCGCTTGTTGCTCAGACTGTTTTCATTTTATGTTTGCACCTCAGCTGCATTAGAGTTGCTGTCATCCAAAGGTGTTTATATGTTAGTTGTTCGTATTAATCACCATATATAATGTTTTAATTATATGTATTTGTTTAGTGCAGATTTTAGCTTAGATATTGAATGTTAGTATATATGTCAGTAGTTTATATGACATTGTATTTTAGGCAATATATTTAATATTTTTTTAGCATTGCTTTGAGGCAACTGTTTGCAGCATTTTTCAGCATAGGCTTTTCATGTGTTAGATACGAGTTAATGACCTTGCTGTTTCATTGGATAATTTATGACCAATGGTTTTCGTTTCATTAGTTTTTAAATAAGTAGATTTCTCATTTTGTATAAAGTCTGATGAAGCCTACGTGGCGAAAGCGCTAACTACAATAAATTATTATCTTTTTACTTCGGTGTTTCGTTTTACTTGGATACTTGAAAGAGTTTATGACCTGTGTTCCTGAAGAGGACTTTTATTCCTGTGACGTGGTGAGAACTGATAACTGAAACCAGTTGAACTGCCATTAGGTACCCACACTTTTATGACTGTTTTGGTTTATGAACTTTTTTCCTGTGTGGGCACCGTGCTCTGTTTGCTGTGTGTGGCCTTTTTTTGCTTTGATATTATGGAAAGTGTTGACATTATCATAAGATGTCATTAATCTCACCTATCATATACAACAGCTGTTTTTTTTAGATGTCTATTTCCAGCTGTTGTGATGCATGCACTTACTAATGTTTGGTAGGTTGATCTTTTACATAGTTTTTTCCCCCTATCATCAACATTGGAACCTATGTCACATTTTACAATACTTTTTCTTATAACTCTTTCACACCTATACTGAGTGGAACTTCACACCTACTGACACCTACAGAAGCAGAGTTCCTGCCTGGAAAACCCTCACCTAAGCTAAAATTCTGAGAATGCCATTTTGCAACCTACCTGTAAACAAATGTTTATATCTCAAACACTGCAGAAGTTACAAAATAAGCTAAAATAGTAAATTTATTTAGCACACACTCCTCTTCACAATGGTGATATTAACATTTCAGCCAGATCTAATGGCAATTTTATATTGAACAAATAATCCAATAAGTGAAATGAACTATAATTATGCAAACAAGTAATAAAATCTCTGTACCTATAAGTAAATAGACCCCAACTATCAGCGTGTCATTTGCTCGCACTGATGTACTCTTCATTTTTTTGCAAAGCAATTTTGTAGTTGTCTTTCCATATTTCAGATATCTGCATGTTTATGAATGGTGTGCATATTTTTCTATTTAATTAGAAAATGTAAATATTTGCAAATCAGTGATAGATGGACAGCCACCATCAGTGCAAAGTTTTTTAGCAGTGTACCTTCTTTTATTTCATACCATGGTGTACGATACAAAAAAACATATGGCATATATCACCCATACACACCCACTCACACATACATTTCTGGAAGATAATTCACGTTTTCTCCAGTAGAAAATGCCCCAACTGTCTGTGCAGCCATGCCTGATTTCTGTGGTGACTTGACATGTAAAATGCTGTTCCACAATGTGCCTAGGCAGACAATGTCTGACATGTGCAAAATGCTGTTCCAAAATGTGCCTAGGTAGACAATGTCGGATACATTTACAGAAATATGTTGTTAATGCAT
Source organism: Protopterus annectens (assembly GCF_019279795.1). Taxonomy (NCBI): domain Eukaryota; kingdom Metazoa; phylum Chordata; order Ceratodontiformes; family Protopteridae; genus Protopterus; species Protopterus annectens. The sequence continues at coordinate 713,477,429 of NC_056741.1, read as the reverse complement.
ACATGCATATTTTATTACAATACATGTATTAATATTTGAAAATTGCTACTAAAAAGACTGCTGGTATCATTACATACTGATGCAAAAACTGTCAATCTATTTACACGGTAGAACAAAATGCAAGGCCAAAAATCATGGGCAATCTGATAAATCGTACACGGCTGAGAAAAATCTACCCCCCCCCATACACACATTATATACATACATACACACACACACGCACATATGCACACAAATGAAAAAAAAATTCTTACGTACTGGCTGAGACTTAGAAATAATACAATAAAAATGAACATGCACATGTGTACTCGCACACAAACACACTCGGATTTATACATTTCATCTAAAATAATACTTAGCTGCTTTCTCTTGCAAAACTGGCAGAATGGGGGATAAAGAAGCATACATATCATAACTGGCCTGACAGAAAAAAGAGACGCACAGATGTCTCTAAGCTGATTGGCTGCGCAGCAAAAAATGGATGCCTGTGCTGTCTCAGGGGAGGTGCTTTTCATGCAAGTACAATGAAACACGTGGTTTTATTCTTTGAAGCATAGTCTGCGGGAACAGAAAAAAAAAAGAATGCATTTGGCTGAAGAACTGTGCTGGAGCATTTTAATCTTTAGCAGCAGGATCAACAAGACAGAGTGCATGTGTGGCTGTGCAGTGGAGCAGAATGATTTGGCAGGGTAACCAGATATGTAACTTGATTTCTAAATCAAAGGCATTTTTATTTTTTTCTATGGGAGCATAGGCTTTTTCAGTGGTAATCCACACATGAAATCAAAACATCTAGCCATACCTCTCAACCTGTTACAGCAAGAAATCTGGACAAAGGCACAAATAATGGGGGGGTCAAAGGCCTAAAAGTATGGACAATTTTAAAATATTGCTCTTACAAACTTAGAAGGTGGATAGAATAAAAGGTTATGCATTAGTATGAAGTTTCTGAAGGATATGAAGTATGAAACTCAAATGTATGCCATTATTTTCTGACTTCAGTCCTCAATCACTTGCCAGTGATTAGGCAGAAAACGACATATGAGAAACAGACCAAAAAATATGAGGCACAAATCTGGACATTCTGTGAAAAATCTGTACAGTTGAGAGGTTTACATCCAGCATCTCCGCTTTTGTATGTGTAGAGTAAGTATAAATACTTCAGTTTTTTGTATTTTGTGACAGTTTTATTGAAGACACCCCATGAACAACAGGAAAAAAAGTACTTGGCACTGTATGATGCTGCTCACAGTAGTGTGACAGGCATGAATGAGTTAATGAAAACCTTTAAAAAAAAAACACACACCCATAACCTGTTAACTTAATGCAAACACACACAACTATGTACATCTTCAAATAAGGAAGTTTAACCCTCCTTAGAGAAACATCTGTCCCAGACAAGCAACTGCAAACACAAGCTTAGTTAACCTAAAGTTGAGGTTATCCATGCTAAGACCCAGGTTACTTCCCTGTGCTTTTACTTTAACTGGTGTATGTTTTTTTTTTTTTTGTATCTTTGTTCCCCTCCCAGAAGTGAACACAACCTGCATGCTTTCAGAAAAGTTTAATTTTTAGTCTTAAAGAAACCAGTGTTTTGTCTTTCTTTTATTGCCCTATAATCAGCTTGCCTCCATGGAAACATAAGAGAAAACAAAATGTAGCCCTGATCTACAGTTGATAAAGGAAACTTTTTCATTATATTCAGTGTTCTCTTCAGTGTTCTTTTATTTCCTTTTAAAACTCTGTATTAGATTAAGCCAAAGGTCTCAATCCAGACATTCAGCTATGCAAAAGTAAGGAAAAACATATCAGCTCTACATATATTATGATCTGTGTACTTTTGTACCCTTTTCCCCTACCTCAACATTCCCAAATTGCAGCCTCTTGTATTAAACATGCATATGTCTAGCCTTTTTTTCTCTTTTTGCACTGTAATTGCTACATTACTTAATACTAAAAAAGCAGAAAGGAAAAAAGGCACGTCTACTTTAGTATCTATCACATACAACTAAAAATACTTTACTATAAAACCTGCAATTTATATCATGAGAAGTTTCATGGAAATATTAAGAACAGAAATTGTTTTACTTACTGTTACCTTTTTCCTTTCTCTAACTCTCCCCTCAATGTCCTTTCAAACATTACTGATATGAAGTGAGGCAAATGCTTTCCATTTCTTCACAAGTTTAACAAGGTCAACAAAAGTTTACTTTTGCCACTTTTTCTTGTACACCCGTATTTCCCAAATGCAATCGATGCTTTGCAGTCTCACATTTATTCACTAGTTTCTCTGTTGCTCGTTTTCTTCCTGTTCATCTCCATCTCCCAAGTCTAGACTCCAGTTCAATTCCAAGGTACTCAAGAATCTTCTAGTCAACTCTTATGCTTCTTCTCTGTCTCACAAACATTTTCCTTTGGAACAATGGAAAGATTTCACTTGCAAAGTCTCTATGTGTGCTTTGTATTTTCTCCTTAGCCTGTTATGTATAAAACAAATTTTGATCCTCCATGAAATATATTCTAAACACTAGATACAACAGCTTGAATCTTACACTTGCCTCTTGACATTCATTTTCCACAAACACTCTACTGTCTCCAAATTTTAATACCTTGCTCTTTTTGTATAGTTTTATCAGGATCAACTCTTTCTGCTGGTAGCTTTGCATCTTTAATAATACGGGTCTTGGCTGCTTTTTCAAGGCCAAGTTTGGATCATACACACAGTGTGCCCTTTCAATTAACAGTTCCTGCTGTGGAATACCAGTCCAGTTGCAATTAATGCAGTCTGTTCCTTCTAGTTTCTCTGGTACAGCAGAAAATCTCAAATTTTCCCTAATGGTTTGTTAACTATCTCTACCATTTTTGAAACATCTCTTCTTGAGCAGTGTCATACTTACCAGCCTTTTCTTCATTTCCATCTCTGAGTTTTGCAGTTTTATCAGCTCTTCTGAATTTGCTTAAAACGTCTTCCATTTTCCAGCCTTTTGCTATTTGAGTTGATATGCCTTTTCAGTGATTCATTTATTTTAATCAGCTCTGAGCACATTTGCCTTAATTCTTCCTCTAGATTACTGGAAGCCATGTCTTGCACAAAACTGGAGCTTGAACTGCTATTTTTGCTGAAGAGCTTCAGGATTCTTCCCAGTGTCCTCTCTTCACCTTTTCTAGTTGAGTTTCTTTTAGACTCTCTCAGTTTCTTCCTTCCTGACATTCAGGCAGTATACTTACTAGCCACTAACTAAATTTACTAAAAGTCACAGAACTCCTGGCCCTTGTCTTTCAGTTTATTTTTTCACACTAGGAGAGCTGAAGTTAAGGTGTTTAGCAGTGTGCAGGCATCTTGGAAAACCCAGTTCATATTCCCATTAACTGCTACTTGTTCTTTTTTTTTCTCTACTCCCCCTCCCGGAATTGAAAAACAGCTTGCATGCTTTCAGTAAACATTAACCGTTAGTATTAGGAAATTGTGCACCAGCTACTTTTAAAAAAATAACTACACTGTGCATTGTTATATTAAAGTCCAAAACCTGCTGGGTAGGCAACTACTTGTATAACTTATTTACTGCCCACAGTTTCAAACTTCATTTATTTTTCACTGAACTGTTTGTAACTGTGGCTTTAGTTGCAGTTAAAATTCCTGAAATAATATTAGATAAACAATGGCTATGACCTGGTCATAACGTGTCAGTGTGTCATCAATGACTTCATTCAATTGCTTTACCATCTTAAAGAATTTCAACAGACTATCACTGTAATAAACAAGCAGGAAAACACTAAGACTGTGAAGGCTGCACTGTAGCAAGCAAAAACACAGTCTCTGGTTCAAGAAATTGAACTTAATTGTGCTATTATTTATGCAGGTAAGGATGAATCAAGGTAGTCCTCTGAGAAAGGACGGGTCCACTTCCCATACAATCTGGACAGAATTAATAACAGATCCTTCTACCCTGCATGACTTATTTGACAAGCAGTGTAAATACTGTTAACATTTACCGAGTCAAACTGGATCCTTGCAATACTCCCCATTAACATGGTGATAACTCTCTGGGGAATTTGGCCTGGTCAAAATTTGCTGGGACCAACCCACAGTGTAAAAAAACAAATTACAACAGGTGCAAAGATATTCTAATACGATTTCATGATCATCTGTACCAAATGCAACCATGGGATTAAGTAGGATCAAAAAAAAAAAAAAAAAGATTTCAATATGATTTCTTGCCAAAGGAATGTCACCACCCTCACAAAGGTGGTCTCCGTGTAGTGCCCCGAGAGAAAAACTAACAGACATGAATCAAGAAAGTCATGAACTTCAAAACTAAAATACAGTTGTTCTAAAACTGCTTTCTTAATAACGTTCCAGAAAGGGAACATTAGACAACTGGAAACTTTCAAGAATATGTGAGGCTAACAAGCCAGTACAGTATTTCAATCCAAAAGTCTCTGCAGTACAGTGAATAGTTGGGCCCACAGAATCCATGAAAGATTTAATTAGCCCAGCAGGGTCTGCATTCAATATATACCAAACTGGTTAGGCAACTAAAACAATATTCATGATCTCATGAAATTCTCTACAATGGGTCATAATAATTCACATCTGGATTACTCATGAAATCAAAAGACATCATGTGTGGAAAGATTATCTCACTTTATTTTGCAACTACCCTCTATGAATATGAGCAAAATGAAGCCCCCTAGCATTTTATTTGAACATTTTATTAAAGTTACTGGAAGTTAAATTATGGAAATATAAAAAGAAAACTTTCAAGTCTGATCTTTTTACGGAAGAGGGGAGGCATTTAAAACAGCTTAGAGAACTAAGTAAATCTTATCTATTTCTGGAAGATGACAAAGAGGGAAAACACTGTTTTATGGATAAAGTGTTTCACCAGAACACACACACACACACACACACACACACACACACACACACACACACACACCTTTGGTAAATACTAACAATACATACATTTTTGTTTTTTTCTTTCAAAACAGTACAACCAAGAACTGCTGGATTTATTACAGAAAGGGTATGCTTGTGTTTTTTTGCCCCCAAAACAAAGTTATTAAATTCTGAATGTCCAGCACATCGAGTTATTTATGCTTTGCCAAAAATTCACAAATCTGTAATTAATCTCCCCTGGTTAATGCACAGTTTCTAGTATTCCTAGACAGCATACAATTTCCTTTTTATTCACAAGTCCTTCTTACCTGAGAAATACTGCTATTTGGTTGAAAAACGGGGGATGGTGGCTTGGCAATCAGACTATTTCTGGGTTAGTGTTGATGCATACAATTTGTACACTTCTGTCTAATACTAATATGTGATACATGCTTGGTTCTTTGGCTTTGGGGAAAGGCCCCACATCTATTTTTTTATATTAAGGCCATTTCACTTCTGTTTGAAACATAATTATTTCTATATGACAGAGAATTTTATCCGTAGTTGATGGCTACTGGGGGGTATCTCTCTCGACACAATACTTAATTTATTGACAGCTGTACTCTCACTCGAGCTAATCTCAGCTGCAGCCATTTACGTGTGCAGCTACCCAAGCTCTCAACTTCACTCTCTTGTACTTAACTGCATATCACTGTTTTGTATATTTAATTATTCTTGTTATTATGTGAATCTCACTGTAATTGCTTTGATTAGTTTATCTTGCATCATAACTGTATACAACGGATTTGTACCTTCTATGCATTTTCATTTCTTGTTACACATTTAATCTCATTGTACTTGCCTTTGGTACAGCACTACTTTTTTAATCTACCCCAGGCTGAGAATGGAATTGGTCACAAGTGATCCAAGCTCTACCCCAGTAAACACATTCAAATAAAATAATAAATAAAAACAAGACTATATAAAGTGAAGACTCAAACAAATCCCACCAGCAGTGATGAATACCACAGACAAAAGATTGATTTTTTAAGCGTTTTCATTCTTTAATTTCATTAGAACTTCATCAGAAAAAATCTTTACTGAATCGATACCATGTAATAACCCACCAAAAAGGTTAACTGAGCCAATCACACCAAAAGAAACTTGCAATGGCTTACATCACACAAACAAAATTAAAGGAACATACGCCGCGGTGGTGGTGCTGTAGTAGCGTTGTCGCTTCACAGTAAGACGCTGTCCGGTTCCATTCTCAGCAAATACGTCTTCTGTGTGGAGACATGCATGAATGGGCATACCTTCGTTGAAGGTTGTGCGTCAGGGCTGGTAACTCGGCATGTAAAAATCAACTACCAATCATTAGCGGACCGGAGTTGCACTGTGGCGACCCCTAACCGGGAAAAGCCGAAAGACAACAGCAACAACACTAAATATTAATATACACAGACTGTCAACTAATAAACATGAAATAAAAAAAAATAATTAAAATTTGAATTTAAATGTTAATTAAATATTCAGGTATACTTGCGCTGCAGCAACAAACATTTAATATTAATAGATTCATCAAGGTCAGGCTTCTGATTAGCACCAAGTCTGATCTGCCAGTCTGTTTCTTTGCATTCAAGCATAGTTTTAAAGTCACCAATGGCACCAGTACTGTTAAATGAATCCAGTACTGCCAAAGTAAACTTTTTAAAGCTTGTACAAGACACAGCATGCTTGGCCAAAGCATTTGAAAAGTCTTTTTTAATGGCCAAACAATGTTCATAAATTCTTCTGTTGAGTGTTGTCATAGTTTTGCCTATATAAAAACTCTTTGACATAAATCACATTTAGCAGTGTACACAACACAGTTGGAGCGAGAGTCAAATCTTGTGGCTCTTTATTTTGGGCCAAACAAAGATTTTTGATTCAGTAAAGATTTTTTTCTAGTAAAAATTATAAACAAAAATACCACGAGTTGGTTAAAGACTACGAACAAAAAAAGCCAGTTCATAAAAATAAAATCAGAAACTAGTTCGCAGTCACCCCAGGCAGTCAGCAAACAAATAGCATAAAAGGCAATCCACGTCTCTTCAGACCCTGGTTCCTAGGATATCAATTCCAAATAATATATGAATCCACTCTCGATTTAAAACACAAAGTAGCAATTTTATTCATGTACACAGTTGGCAAGCGCTTTCGCTATCAAGCTTCATCAAGCCTATAACAGTCAAATCTAAAATGAGGCTTATATAAAAAATTCAAAATGTGCCAATCAACACAATTAATTAATTAGTGAAATAGCCCCTTAAAGGCATCAACTTCATAAAACATTTCGTGAATCAACAAAAATTGATCAAATGCATTTTAAAATTCAACTATATATATATATATATATATATATATATATATATATATATATACACACATAAAAAAACAACTATATATGCATATATATAAAAAAAGCACATATATCGCTTACTTAAAAACATATATATATATATATATATATATATATATATACTGCATAAATATATCATCATAGAAGGTCACGGGTCCTATTCATCAGAAATCACACTATATCTATTTTCTGTCTCTCCTATTTTTAAGAGCAGGTCTAAGGGGAACCCTGTCATTGAGACCTGGGGGGATGTGTGCTTGTGTTTTTATAATCCATTTTGTCTCAGCATCTTCAGTATAATTCCTGACATCACCTCCTCTCATACTAGGTGCATTCACATGCAACACTGAAAACAGAAACCTATGCGTACTATCATTCTGTGCTCTCTTATTCTTTCTTTCAACATCCTATCAGTTTTGCCAATATAAAATGATTGGCAGGATACACAGGTAGCAATATATACTACATGTCTAGTACTGCAGTTAGCGTTAATTTTGATAGGAAACACCTGTCCAGTGTTAGGATGTACAAAGACATTAATATCAATAGTTGCACTTGTGACAAGGTCGTGTGCCTTCAAAACTTAAATCATTTCCATCTTGTTTATTATTCGTAAAACACAATAACCTATGCAGGTTCTTTTTATTCTTATAAACAAAACACGGTTGTTCACCTGTATATCTCTTGACCTCGGGATCCAAAGTCAATAAATCCCAATGCTTAATAATGACATTTGTGATACTATGCACATCCTGTGTATAAAACAAAGTTAACCTCTGCTGGTTCTTATTACTATCATTGTTAACCAGGGTCCCTTCAGAATTCATTCTATAAACTTGCAGCCCTGTCTCCGAGAATATAGGGCATGCCCTTCCTTGCCTATGGTCCCTTACTTGAATAAACGCTCTCAATTTCTACAGGTCTGTAATTCCTATCACTAAACCTAACAGCTAAATCACCCAATTCTTTCTCAAATTCTTCTGGGCATGGGTTCAATCTTGAAACCCTAATCCCCTGCCCTTTAAGGATGTTAGAAAAAATATGACTTGGGTGCATACTGTCTCTATGTAAAAGCATATTCTTATAGCAAGACTTTCTATGCACCCCTGTATTAAAGTCACCATTCGGTAACCGCCATATATTCACATCTAAAAAAGAGATGTTCTGATTGAAATAGTTCATAGAAAATTTTAAATAAGGAGTAAGCATATTGACTTGTTCCTCAAACACTAGTAAATCACTCAAGCAGCCATCCCACAGAAAAAACAAGTCATCCACGAAGCGTCTATAAAACAAGACATGTCTCCGAAATAAATCAAGACAACATAATCTTTCTTCTTCCCATAAGGCCATAACCAGATTGGCGTAGCTATTGGCACAAGAAGTGCCCATAGCTATGCCATCTTTTTGGGCAATGAAATCATTATTAAACAAAAATATGTTACTTTCCAGAATGATTTCCAGCAAAGTGCAAAGAAAGTCCACCCTAGTAGGTAATAAGTTAGAGTGTACACTCAAATAATGCTCTCAATGCCTTTACCATTCGGAAAATTGGTAAACAATGAATTCACATCCATCGTGACCAATAGCAAACTTGAGTCACGACCACGGTTCCCAACTACTACATAAAAATCTAACAAAAATTCCTTTGAGTCTGAGTATAAACTTATTAACGTTGACATATAGTCTTAAGATTTTTTCTATATACACAAATAAATGCTCAGTCACCCATCCTCGACCAGAAACTATCGGTCTCATTGGTGGTTTAAAGGAATCTTTGTGAACCTTGGGCAAACCATGAATAGTTGGAATAGTAGGATTCTCTATGAAAAAATAACTAAATAACTGATAATCAATTATACCCAACTTGTACATGTCCTCAAGTCACTATAAACTCTAGATATAACATGCTGGACATCCAAAATTGTAATAAATTTATAATACCGTGTATCTTTACAACTGTGTACATGAATAAAATTGCTACTTTGTGTTTTAAATTGAGAGTGGATTCATATATTATTTGGAATTGATATCCTAGGAACCAGGGTCTGAAGAGACGTGGACTGCCTTTTGTGCTATTTGTTTGCTGACTGCCTGGGGTGACTGTGAACTAGTTTCTGATTTTATTTTATGAAAAGATTTTTTTCTGATGAAGTTCTAATGAAATTAAAGAACGGAAGTGCTTAAAAATCAATATTTTGTCTGTGGATATTCATCATTGCTGTTGGAGTTTGAGTCTTCAGTTTTTAGTTTCAAGTTGGTGGTGCACCCTTTTTAAGATTATATAAACATTACCTGGGTTTTGGGAAGAATCAACTCTTTGAGTTATCCAACATTGTTTTACAAAAAAAATGAAGTCTTTTATAACATCTACTTAGATGACTGCATCTAGGAGCAATCAACAAGACCTCAGGGATTTTTGTCCAGTCTCTATAACAATTCAATGGGCCTTAAGTTCACAAAAGATACAGTACTAATTTCATAAAAGTTTTGAATGCTATCCTGATTGGAAGTGTGGACAATGTTCTAGAAAGCAAGCTTTACAGGAAACAAAAGGCAATTAATAGCATGCCCTACTACAAGTGACTAGACATCATCCAGCTTTCCCCACAGATGCTCTGCTATATGTCCCCTCCCCCCTCACTCCCAATGTGTAGAATAAAGTATTAATTCACAAAATCCACAAAAACTGACAGGGCAAAAAAGAAGCGTAAAGACGATAGAGTGGACTATTGAAGAAAAAAAAAAGAAATTATGTACTGTTACTATTATACAAGAAGCCCAGAATTTCCGGACAGAAGATATACAAAAAGATTAAGAGATAAATTAGAAGAAAGAAAAATACTTTCACAAAGAAAAACTGTCAAAAGCTTCAAAGGCAAATTTGGGGTCATTAATACAACAGATTCTTGAAAAATATTATATATACCAAGATACCTTGGCAGTTTTGGAAAAAAAAAGTGGAAAAATATAAATTATAAAATCTAAAGAATTTTGAAAGGCATAAAAAGGAAATACGGACATGGGAAACAGATCTCATATTGTACAATGTTTATGTAAACGAGAAAGCCAAATTAATTGATAAAAAAAGCAGCTCCAAAAATATTTGAAGAAAAATATAGGTAAAGGCACCCAGATATGGAATATTTCACAATACAAAAAATAAGATCACAAAAAAAGTACACACAACAGAAGATTAGTAAATTAAAAGTTATGTACTCAACATAACTAGGCATCTGTGCTGTCCATTTTATTCTTCCTCAATATATGGGTTTGGATCTGATCCTTGGATCCAAATTGGCCACATATTCAAAACTTCAGATCCAAGTCTTATGCTTCTCCCTCTACCCACAATGCACTATTATATCCCCATTACTTCAGATCGAGCTTGTTGCCATACAACCCTATAATTAAACAGAGACGGGTATAACTGATAGAGAAAGTAAAGGCTCAAATCTGAAACTGTAGGTTCCAAATAAAGTCCAATAGGTCTCTCCAGAAAAAAATAGATGGGGGATGGATTGGAGGGAAGTTGTGGAAGAATGAAAATGGACAACACTGATGCCCACTTATGGTGAGTATATAACTTTTAAATCTGATGTTGTCCTTTTCATTCTTCCTCAATGTATGGGACAGAGTCCTCAGCTACATTGATGTTGGGTGGCCCTCATAGATATTCCGGAGTACCACCGAACCAACAGAACCTCTTGTTTCTAGAAATAATATCCAATTTGTAATGAGTAACAAAGGTAGGAGCATTGGACCATTTAGCTGCAATGCAAATATCATCAACAGATGTTCTTGACCAAAAAAATAGATAAAGCAGTCGTGGATCTGGTTGAATGAGCCTTGGGAGGTTAGTTAGGGTCATGCCTTGTTGAGAATAAATCCAAAAAAATACAGTCTATAATCCATTTCACAAGAGTGACTTTAGAGACTGGACAACCTAGTTTGTTTGGTGAAAAAGAGACAGAGTTGATCTGACTTTCTAATGTGTTTTGTTCTATGAAGACAAAAATGTAACTGTCTAGGTACATCAAGGAGATGCAATATGTACTCTCTTTTATTTGAAAAACTTGGAAAGAAGACTGGTAAGTGAATAGAATGGTTAATATTATTTTCAGAAGCCACTTTATGTAAAAAGAACCCTATCTTTATGAAAAATTATGTACGGTGTTTCCAAAGAAAGAGCCTAGAGTTCAGATATTCTCTTTGCAGAAGTAAAGGCTACTAAAGACTGTTTTCCAAGAAAGGAATTTTAAATCAGTTTTAGCTGAAAGTTTTGAAAGTTCAAAAGGTTTCCAAGTAAGACCTTGTAGCACAACGTCAGATCCCAAGGTGGTGAGGGATCCTTTATCGGAGGTCTTAGAATAAAAAATACCTTTCAGAAAAGCCTTGTATAATTTGGACGAAGCTAGTGAATAACTTCTTGTCCCCTGTGTGAAAATGAGAACTTGGCAGTTGGACGTTTAATTGTAGGAAAACTTGTTCCTTCTTCAAAAAGAGTTTTTAAAAATTGAAGAATTGCAGAAACTGGAGCACTGAAAGGATCAAAGTCATTACTCAAAGCCCAAAGGAAAAATCTTTTCCATTTGCTCTTGTATACTTTTTTGCAGATTCTTTTTGCGAAGCCAAAATAATGTCACATACAGGGGGAGACAGCCTGGGCTGTCCAACTATTAATGGAAGTGAAGAAACCATTTGGTTAGGTTGAAGGCCTGTATGTTGGGATACTGGATCCCTGATGGCAGAGACAGGAGATTCAGAGCAGGCTCCAGTTTCCATGGGGCATAACGGAGGTGAGACTGTAGAAAGCTGAACCATACTTATTGGGGCCAGAAAAGGGCAATGATTATTACTGAGCTCTTCTGCCAGCTTGCTTTCTGAATAAAATTGGGAATCAAGGGGAGGGGGGGATAAGCATAAAGCAGACCTGAGGGCCAAGCATAGACTAGATCACCTCTCAGTGACCCCCTCTGAGGGGGGATAAGACAAATACCTGCTGCATTTGTTGTGGGGAGTTGCAAAATGGTTGCAGCAAGGTTGGCCCTAATGACAGATCACTTCTGCCACAAAATGATTGAGAGACCACTTGTAAGGTATCAAAATGGACCTGCTTAGTTTGTCCACTAGTACGCTGGTTTTCCCCAGAATGTGCGTAGCAATTAGAAAGTGGTATGATAAGATTGCCCATTTCCACACACTCATGGCCTCTCTGCAGAGATGATGAGACAGAGTTCCTCCTTGTTTGTTGGTGATCCAGACTACAGAATGTTGTCAGTCTGAAATGCAATAGTCCCTAGAGGGAGAATGTTTTGAAATGCTTGCAATGCAATTAGGACTGCTCTCATCTCTAGAACGCTGACATGCAGATTGGTCTCTTGGGGGGACCACATGCCTTGGACCATTCTTCCCAAGAAATGCCCCTCCCACCCCAGGTAAGAAGCATCTGTGGTCACTGTGGCCATTGGAAGAGGTAGAACAAATGCCCGGCCCAGATGAACACCATCTGATTGCATCCACCACTGGATGTGTCGCTTGCAAATTGGAGTAACCTTGACTGAAAAAGATATGGGTTGATGCAGAATGGAGTACTGCACAGCTGAAGTCCAATGGAGAACACACAAAGAAACGTGTCAAAGGCTGCTGCAATGAAACCTAGTGCTTGAAGCACTGATCTTGCTGGAGGAGATGGTAGGGAAAGAAAAAGATGAATCTGACTTCTGATGGTGGAAATGCAATGAGGAGGTAATGATGCTACCTGTGTTGTCATATCCAGAAGTATACCAATGAACTCCAGGCTCTGGACAGGCTTAAGTTTGATTTGGAGCAGTTTATTGTTATACCCAATGACTTGCATATCTGGAGAAAATAGTCCCTGGCATACAGAAGGAGATGCATGGAAGAGGTGGTGAGGAGCCAGTCATCTAGGTATGAAAACACTTGGAATCTTTTTAGTTTCAAGTGAGCTGCCACCACTGCCATACATTTGGTAAACACCCTGACGGTTGTGGTGAGTCCAAAGGGCAGGACTTTGAATTGGTAATGAAGGGCCCCCAAGCTGAAAGCACAAGTGTCTTTTGGAGCATCTGTCAATTTTGATAGGATAGTAAACATCCTGAAGATATCTTGAGCACATCCAATTGTTCTTGTGCAGAAAAGGTAGGATGGACTGTACCATGACCATTTGGAACTTTGACTTCTTCACATACTGGCTTAAATCCAAAATGGGCCTGAGGTCTCCTGTTTTTTTGTGCCCTAAAAAAAAGTGTGAATAAGTTCCGAACCCTGTTTGGCCTGGTGGGACCTTTTGGGCAACTCTTTTCTAACAGTATTTGGATTTCTTGTGCTGCTGCCTTCCTTCGACTGGGTGGAACATCTCAAAGCATCTTTCTTTTGGAGGGAGGGGATAGGAAAAATGATATGTAATAACCTCTGGATATTTTTTTTCAGAAGTCTGTTTTATTTATTTCAGAGATAATTCACCAACAAATTTACAACAGTCCAATGTACAAAGTGGGTACATACAAACAAAATGAATACAATCATATCTGACATGAGACCATACAGATAATTTACCAGCAAGGTTACAATGAACAAGGAAAGGGAACATAAGCAACAGTACTGTTGATAGCTTTGCATTTAAAAAAAAATGTAGTATGACTTGATATAAAGATTTTTGACCCACAACTATATACAATATTTACAACTGCTATGATGAAATATCTTGTAGAGCAGGGAGTTTTACATGTTCTATATAGTTAATACGAAACTGCAGAATCTACCCTGCTTATTTTATTATTATGTACTCAGGGGACATAAGGTAGTGATTACTATAAGCTAATGTCTGTAATATCTACAAAGAGTATTATTCCTTAAGAATGTGGTCAATGAGAAAACCCCAAAACTTCTGGTAGTAAGAATGTTTTTTTACTATTTCTTGTTATCATTTTTTGGGAGGTGATATATTTGAGACCCACTTTTCTGTATCCCTCCCATGCTAATTTGGATCTATCTAACCAGTTTTGAATGATATACAGTTTCATTAACATGAAAAGAGTGATAAGAATGTGGAAATTCTGCTTGGGTATTATATCTGTGGTAATGTGAAGGAATGCATTCATTCTGAATATCATTCATATCATTATATATAGGATATACATAGATATATATATATATATATATATATATATATATACACATACATACATACATATATATATATATATATATATATATATATATGAATAAAACTCAAACCAAGACCAAAAAGGGTATCTATTGACGCAACCCAAGCACAGATGGAAGGAACATCAAATAAGTTCAAAAGATGTGTAGCAGCAAAATTCAGTTAAAACAGGAATAAATCCAATATCAAACGATAATCCATAAACAAATTTATTAACAAATGTGAGCGCTTTCGCGGTCCTGCCGCTTCTTCAGACGAAACAAAAACAAATGCCAAAATTCATTTAAATACAAATTTTAAAAAACATCACTTCCTGTCTTAGTGAAGTCACATCCTTAGAGACATCACTTCCTGTCTTAGTGAAGTCACATCCTTAACAAAACTAACTAATACAATCACAAAATAAATCATAAACAGCAAGTAAAAAGACATAGCAGAAATTACCTAATAGGTCTAGCTTTCAATGATGGTCTCAATGGGACACAGTCATTGAGACCTCTATCGTGATGTGCTGCTAACCGGAGAATCCACTTGGTCTCTGCAGCTTCAGTATAATTAACTAAATCACCGCCCCTCAAACTGACGGGCTGAACATGCAGGACCTGAAATAAAAAAGTATGGTTAGCAAATAAAAGCATGTGTTTCGCTATAGCACTGCAGGGATCAGATCTAGCATAGCAATATAGATGATCCCTGACCCGTTCACTGAGGGACCCATTAGATTTACCTACATAAAACATAAAGCAGGACTGACAGCAAGCTACATAGACTATGTTGCGAGTGTTACAATCAGAATGACACCTGATCTCCCATAGCCTACCATCATTAGGATTGCGAAAATATCTAGATGTATCTATGTGGATACATTGAGGGCACGAACCACATTTCTTGGTACCATAATCAAAGATCTGAACACCCAGACTATCCCCTGTGGTTAAATTAGGAAAGACATAGCGTGGACAATTGCCTACAATAGCTTGGGTATCCCTACCTAAAGTTAAAATATTCCAATTATCAAATATAGCCTTCTGAACCAGGGGCATATTCTTAGCAAAAGGCAATACAATCAGTATTTGTTGTGCATCTCCCGATTGCTTATGAGGAGGATGACTGCGATGATAGTTGGAATAATACGGTCTACCAACGTTAGATCTAAGTCTAGTACCATCTTTACAGATAGAATTAATTTGATCGAGGCAATAGCCCCTGTTTTGAAACTGACTCTTTAAATTGAGTAGCTCAGATTGAAACAGTGTATCCTCTGAGCAAAGTCGCGAGACTCGAAGTGCCTGTCCTTTGATAATGTTGCCAAATATCCCAGGATAATGCATACTGTCAGAAGACAAGTATGAAGCTGTGTAACAGGGTTTCCTAAAGACTTTTGTTTTAAAAGCCCCACCTTCCCTGTAGACTGTGACATCTAAATAGTTAATCACTGCCACTGAGTGTTCTATAGAGAACTTCAGAAATCCATCCAAGCTATTAATGTAGTCAAAAAACTGTAAAAGAGAGTCACTAGTGCCACGCCAAAGGAGAAAGAGGTCATCCACAAATCGTCTGTAAAAGACGATGTGTGGACAAGTCAAGATGACCTCTCTCTCCCATGCCACCATGACAAGATTGGCGTAGGAATTGGCACAACTAGTGCCCAGAGCACCGCCGGTGGATTGCTTGTAAACCTTGTCAAGGAAAATAAAAAAGTTATTCTCTAGCACTGTTTCAAGAAGTAAACCCAAAAAATCAGCTTATGTTATTGATGAAGTTTCATATAACAGTTTCCTAACCAATTCAACACCACTATTATTTGGTATGCACGTAAACAACGATGTGACATCCATGGTCACTAATTCTAAGTCATCCACGGTGCCATATCCATTAACAAATTCAAACAAATCACATAAAAAATGGCCAGTGTCTTTCAAGACATACTTGCGATGCCAATACCAACTTAAGCTTAGAATCTAAGTAGACAGAGATTGGCTCAGTGAGCCATCCCTCCCCCGCCACAATAGGTCTAAAAGGGGGTTTTTGGCATCTTTGTGAATCTTTGGAAGGACATTAATACGAGGTATCAGTGGAAATTCAACCAGGAAAAAATCATACAGTTCATCAGTTATAATACCAAGAGATTTACATTCAGATAGCATATTATGTATGTTACTGAGAAAGGTTTCAACATCAGTAAAAGAAACCATTTCATATGCATTAGTTTCGAGCATGGCTAACATAGACTCTATGTAAAATGATCTGTCCATCACTACAACACGACCGCCTTTATCCGCAGGTCGTACAATAATGTCACTGTTCTTTTTTAAAAGAAGAAAAAGCTTCAAATTCTGAGGCATTCAAATTATCAAATGTGTCTAACACCTCAGACTTAAAGTCACGATATAGATCATTTTCGACACCTTTTAAAAACAATTCCAAATTTGACCGTAGATGTGGATTCATAAGACTTTTCTTTCTGAAAACATGCTCACCTGTGTGCAAATTGTCCTTATACAAAAGTTTCAAGTTTATCTTCCTGACAAATAGTCTAATGGCAAGCAGAAAGTCACTAATATCAAGCTTCCTACTAGGAATAAAAGATAACCCCTTGTTGAGGACAGAGACTTCAACTGCAGAAAGAGTATAGCTGGAAATATTCCAGACTAATGAGGTAAGCCCCACCTCTGTGTGTGCAGTGGATAATGAGGTTCTACATTCGATTCCCGTCGTTTGGCGCCTCTCCTCGGCTCTTGATCCAGTGATCTCTTCCTGCCCGTGCGAATTGGAAGTGGGGCAGTCGGAAAATCCTGCGCATCATTGGTACGTAGTTTGTCCAATTGAATCTTGCGTCATTGCATCTTTGAGTTTTATTCATCTTGGATTTTTGATGGAAGGGATGGCAGTTAATGGCGTACTGGATACCAATGTTGAACAGGCCCGGTTTGGATCTGTAGGTCCGCTACAGGACATACTACAAGACGTTGCTAATCCTCTTCTGATTTCAGATGACTTTTTATTATCAGATTCAGAGGAGGTTAATGTTGACAATGAAATCCTTGTCAGGCAAATTAAGAGAGACATTGAGAACAACCTCTTTAAGTTTAAGCGACTTCAATGCCAGCGATATCATTTAGAAGCAAGCCTTCACTGTAAAGTGGTTCCTAGGGGGCTTCGCATTCTAAATATGCCTACTTATGGTAATACGTTCCCTAAGTTATTGATAAAATGGCAAAGGATAAAACTGCAGGCAAGTGCAGAATACATGCAACTTATAATAGATTTCTTTAAGCCTAAGAAACTGAGTTGCTTGACAGTATTGGCGAACAACAAAAACAGCTAGTGCGTTTTATTGGCAGTGATGCTACTGATATATTTCTACATGAACT
>NC_056741.1:713428809-713459086 GCF_019279795.1 Protopterus annectens | reverse complement strand
ATAGCAGAAAGCTGGAATATGAAGGTGTTACAAGGCACTGCTGGACAATGCAGAGGTTTCTTTCTTAACTAGAAGCACATGGAAGGAATGCACAGTCTCTTTTCGTTAATGTCTTACCAATATTTTACAGTAAATATGCAACTTGTTTCCATACAAGATATAATTTCTTTGAGAAAACAAAACACTTGTTTATAACATACTTTACTAGCAAGTTTAACCCTCAGATAAAATGCTAAACTGAGGTACCATCTACCTGAGCTGCCACCAGCTCAAGTGATGTAAAAGATCCCCAAGGCAGTTATTGAAAAAAAAAAAGAGAGAACAGGGGAAGTTCTACAGAGCCCTGATCAAATTTCCACTGGCTTAGTGACACTAACCCCGACAAAAAGAGTAAGTAACCAAGTAAATAACGTCCTGCACTATATAAGTGGAGAGATGTTTCACTGAGACTTGAAGCTTCACGGATTGTAACATTTCAAGCAGTAAAGAAAGAATTTAACTTCGGCTCTAACTGGTCTGTCTTTCCTGAAAAATGTTTATTTTTATTAAGATTAATACCTGGCTCCCAATACTTTGCAATATTTTCAATGCACTTTATAAATGTATTTCTTGGGTGAATCATATGCGTTGCAGTGTTTCTACTTTGCAATTCTGTTTTCTTACTGGTTGCCAAGATCCCGACTGTGTCACAGACAGCTAGAGTTTAAGTAACACCTCAAGCACTGGAGGAGTCATCTCTGAAGACATGGAAGTGAACACCCAATGTTAGCTTACCCATCTGAGTGGTGTGAGAGGAGATGAGGTAACTATCAGTGCAGGAGCATTATTTGGGGCAATGTCACAAAATTGTTCTCTGCGAGACTGCGACTATAGGAACTCTGCACTGGAAACCCATCCAGTAAGAGCTGGCATTCTAGCCTGGCATACAGTATAGATGAAAGCATACACCTACCCTCAGCTCACAGTCCTGAGCAAAGCAACACATCTGTCAGGCAGCAAGGGGAAGGCTGCAGACTTAGCATGTAGAAATATGAATGCTTGCAAAGGATGACTGCACAGACACCTTAACCTTCCTGTTTGGCTTATGGAATATGAGGTCTGTGCTCCCTGGTCACCATACCTGTGAGCTGCCTTGCCCTGGGGGCAAGCTGGATTTGTGGTCGGGGAACAGAAAGTTCTTGAGGTATGGCTGCTGGTCATAAGTAAAGAAAAGTAGGTCAAAGTACTAGGCAAACGGGGGTTTTTTAAACAAGAAATATCTTTATTAAATTATTACGTACGACACAGGCAATCATACATTTATATAACTGAAAACTAACCATACTGAATTTTAGTTGCAAACATTATACATCACAAACCATATTCTCATAATTGTAGTTGAGAACATTACGCATCAATTATAATATATACAGTCATTATCGAACATTACCAAGCTCATTTAAATCCTGCCTTCTCTTAAACCTCGTTCCTCGTCTGCAAGTATTTTTTCCACAATTTCCATTTCTTATGTAATTTGCTCCTACACTTTTTTAAAGATCCCATTTCCACTGGTTTTATCTCCGTTACTATATTCACTACTTCTAAAATGTTAATTTAGGCTTTGATTTCCATTTTCTAGTATTTGCTTTTTGGCAGTCATAATTAGACTCAGCAAAACCTTACTACGTCTAGGCAATTCTGATTTTGTATCATACCTCAAAAAAATAATTTCCTTGATTGCAACAATTTACTCACCCAGTATCCCTAACAGAGAAGTCTGCAGGGAATCTTTAAAGTCTGCCAACTGATTACACTCCCAAAAAATTTTCCCAGTTACGTCTTTCTTCCCCATCACACCACCACCATTTGATGTCTGAGGAAAAATTCTTCGGAGCCTACTTAGGGTATACAAATACCAATGTAAACACTTCCAAGCAAAGATCCTAAACCTTCTAGACTTTGTTACATATTTGAGAGACATATACATATTGTTTCTTTGTGAAATGCTTATCCAATCTCTCTTCCAAATCCTTTCTAACCTATTCCGATTGATTCTTATACTTATCATAAAATATTTTGTATGCTCTACTCGATATTCTTAACAGCAGCTTCTGTTCTAGATTCTACTAAAAACTCTTATCAGTGCTGCTCTTTCTCTTAAGATTCCCTCATTTCTTTCTCTTTGCCTATACTGCGATATCAAATCACTAATAGGAAAGAAAATCTCTAACCTGCAGTCCAAATAAATTATTGGCCTCTTCCCATTCTCTTACCTTTCCCTCTGTAATTATTTGCTCCCAGTACCTTGGTTCTTTTACCAGTTTCCTCCAGTAAATTTCAGCCCCCTCTTGCTTACTGTCTGTATCCCAAATTGCAGTCAACCCTAGCGGCAGAATCTCCTTTCCCCATTCTCATGTTGGCTGAATTCTTAAGAATACTTTCTGCTACTTTATGAATATACTATTCTGCCTGGTTAATGTTATTTTCATTAAGGATCTGTATCCAAAATTGAAGTTTCTCCTTGTTTCTTTCAGCCCCCCCCCCCTCATTTCATCATCATTCCCTTCCACTTTGAATCATAGGTTTATTCTTGTGCTATGTATTGGAGCCTTAACTGTGTAGCTCTGAAATACCCCTTCAAATTGGGTAATCCCAAATTGCCTTGTTCAGCTGGAAGAATCAGCTTATCTCACTTGACTCCTGCCATCTTCCCCTCCCAGATAAAATCCTTCAGCTCTTTATTAATTGATATCTACAACTTCTTCTCTGGTTGTTAAAAATATGCTTGACCTGTGTATAAAATTGAAGGGACTAAAAACATTTTAACTGCTTGTGTCTTGCTATCCATATCCATGTAACAAAGCTTCCAATTTCTCAGTTATCTTTTGTTTAAGTCTCTTCCCACATATCCTTAGCTGCCACACCAGAATCATTTTAATCCATACTCCTAAGTACTTCATTTTATATTGTCCCCATAAATATGGATATTGCTGAACCAATTTGTGTGTGGATAGATAATTGTCTTTGTTTTAGCTTCATTCATTTTTGTATCCCAGAAAGACATGAAACTGCCTCAAAATATTCCTTAACACTGAAATGCCCTTTTCTGTTTTTATCGGGTATAAAATAATATCTGCAAATTCAGCCAGCTTTCTTGACTACCATACCAATTATATCCTTACATTTCTGAGTCTCTTATTATCTTTAGTGGTTCTAAATATAGTGTAAACAACAAAGGGGAAAAAGAGGACACCAATGCCTAGCTCCTCTGCTCAAACAGAAATTATCAGATAGGAATGCACCCCACATTATGTTTACCTCCAATCCCTCATATGTCCTTCCTAATCAACCTTATAATTTTTATCAGGAAATACAAATGGTTCCATTGCCCTGCTTATAAACTTCAAACTTACTCTTTAAAATGCTTTCTCTGTATCAAGACCCACCAAGACCAGTGGTATTTTCTTACATTCAACTTCCCTCTGGATCATCAATGTTCTGTTAATGTTGTCAAATGTTTGCCTTCCTTCCACTAAACCCCAATGATCCATGTCTATCGATTTTGGCAACACCTTTGCCATTCTTTGAGCTTTACTTTATAATCATAGTTTAGGATTGAAATCGGCCTTTATGAAGTTTGATACGATGGGCCATTGCATGCTTTAGATATTACAGCCACCACCGCTTTCTTCCATGATGTTGGTACTTCTCCTCCTCTTAAAATATTGTTAAACAAAACTTTCCAGATCTTTCAGTTTTTTCCCCACCTATCTTTCCAATTTCCACAGGAATACCATATTTTCCTGTTGTTTGGTTATACATCACCATTTTTATCTCATCTCCTCCTAACCTATTAGGAATTGAGCCTCATCTACCTCTAACCTTGACATACTTAATACTTCCACAAACAATTCCAGTTGTTGCTTTTCTTGATCTCCAAACTTCTATTCTTTAAAATACAGACTTTCATAAAATTTGCAAAATATTTCTAGTACTTCTACAGGATCTCTTGTTATCTTCCTTGTTATACGCTCCCTAAACTTGGTAACAACCCTTTCTACTTTCTGTTGCTTGAGTCGTTGAGCTAAAAGTTTTTGTGCTCTGGCATTATTATAAAAAAACAGTTGCTTAACAGCAGTCTTTCTAAACTCATGCATATTATCTAGGTAATCCATTATTTTCTTCTTAGCATTCTGCAATTGCTCATCTTCTTGTTCTGTGAGATTCCCCCTATTCTGCAATACTTTAAAATTAGTCAGACCTTCTAAATAATTCTTGCTGCTTCTTAACCGTATTTCTTTTCCTTTCCACTCTATTTTTAAACTCCACTTAAATTTTATCCCCACCCCTAGATATATTTTCGGAAGAAATTTCTGTCTTCTCCAATAACTCCCAAATAATTTTCACTATCTATTCCTTAAATTCCTCTCTTTTCAACAGATAGATGGGGAAATGCCAGTGTCTAATTTTTATTTCATTACCCAGAGATTTTATTTTAGTTATTATTGGTGTATGATCTGAAATAGTTATTGGATACATATCAAAACTTTCAAATAAATGCACATGTTCCTGTGAAATGTAATTCTGTCTAGCCTAGCCCAGTTTTTGTATCCTGGTGAATAATATGAAAAATTCACTTTGACCTCCTATTACTAAATTCACATCTTCCATGCCAAATATTTTATACATTTCTTCAAAAAACTACCCTTCTTTGTTATATTTTCCCTTTTGGGCCCCCAAAACAAAATTTTACTGCTGCAAATCAAATTCCAGTCCCCACCTATAAGTAATATTCCCTGCTGAAAACGAATTACTTCTCCCAGAATTTTCTTAAGCTCCATTATAGCAGTTTTAGTTGGAATGTAAATACATGCCAGTATAATTCTCCTCCCTTGCCAGCAGCCTGTTAGTACTACAAATCTACCATTATGTTTGTTAACCCTCTTCTATCACTACTGGAGCTCCTGTTGCAATTAATGCAAGTACTCCACTTCTCTTTTGTCCCAGGTATTCCACTGAATAACCGTCCTGAAAACCTTTTTCAAATTCACATGTTCAGTTCTTTCCAAACGTGTCTCCTGTAGCATAGCTATTTGCACTCTACATTATTTAATACAGTTCACTACTTTTTATTTTTTGTATACATCTGTGAGACCATTAACATTTAAAGATAATATCAAAAGGGTCATTATGCTGAAAAGTTATTATTCCCACCTTTTATTTGGGACAGTTGTTTTAAGCATCTAGCTCCAGCTTTTGTGTTACATGCACATGCTGTTTGGCAGGTTGATCTTTTATATAGTTATTTCTTGTCCTATCCATTTCAGCCTATGTCACATCTCACAAAATTTTGTTTCATTGAAAACCCACAGTACAGTACAAAAACCTATTAACTTAATATTAATACAAAAAACAATGTACATCTTTAAATATTGAAGTTTTATTTCCTAACAGGAACAACTGTCACAAACTGACAGCCATACTCACAAACTTGGTTTAACCTAAAAGGAAGGTTCTCAATAATAAGATGCACGGTACAGACTGTGTTTCTACTAAGTGCTGTCTGGTTTTGTCTTAGCTTTATTGGTCTCCCAGAATGAGAAAACATTTGAATGCTTTCAGAAAACATTACCTCCTAGCCATTGAAAGAAAGACATTAAAAGAAAGAAGTATTCTGTTTTTCTTGCTCTTTATCAGACTGTTTCCAGGAAGGCATGAGTACTAGATACAGAGTTGCTTCTACAAGTATTTATTTATTTGCTAGAGGAGAGCTTTATTATATTCAGTGTTCCTTTTTACTAGATAAATCCAAGAGCCTTAATTCAGTTATTCTCCTATGCAAGAATGAGAAAAAGCACAATTTTTCTTGTATCATGCTCTCTTTTTTTTACACTGCAGTGCCTACATTTCTTAGAATTGCACAAGGAGAAAGAGAAA
Organism: Protopterus annectens; assembly: GCF_019279795.1. Taxonomy (NCBI): domain Eukaryota; kingdom Metazoa; phylum Chordata; order Ceratodontiformes; family Protopteridae; genus Protopterus; species Protopterus annectens. The sequence goes on along the minus strand of NC_056741.1, from coordinate 713,453,170 downwards.
AGAAGGAAAACAACAGGTGCACCATTTTATTTTACTATCACCATTACACTTGAAAATAATGAATAAAACTTTACTTTATAGCATGCAAACATCATGCACTATACAAATATTACTGTTAAGAAAAGTTTGTTTTACTTACAGTTAGCTCTTTACTTCTTCCCCTCTCCTAAGTGTTCCTCCAAACATTAATGACATGATGTAGGGCATATGCTTTAGAGTCCCCTACAAGTTTAAAAGGTCAAAAAATCCAATATTTCCAGGCTTTCTTGTTCTGTCATGTTTCATAAATATAATTAATGCTTTATTATCCCACTTTTGCCATTTTCTGAGCTGATTGTTTTATGTTTATTTCCACCTCCCAAATCCAGTCTCTGCTTCCTTTCCAACATACTCTTGGTTCTTCTAGTCAACTCTTGTGCTTTTTTCTGTCTCTCAAGCATTTTCCATTTAAACATTGGAAAAGGTTTCACTGGCACAGTGTCTCCAGCCCCTAGCCCGACACCCAAATGTACAATGAGAATGTGTCATTGTTAAATTAGCTATGTTTGTGCCAAAACAGTTTTTGACATTGTCTGCATGTCTGTTTACCTACAGAAATGCCACACTATTTTCTACTAGTACTTTGGTGATTACAGCAATGAAAAGGCCACAACAAACATAAAAGTCACTTGTGATAAAAGAATAAAAAAGGTGAGGAAAACATGAAGATATACAGGTAGAAAACCTCAGGCATGAAGATTTAACAACAATGAAGAAGGATGTTACAGAAGTAGTCACCAAGGAATGTAGAATTATAGTCAAGTAATGTTGTCAAAGGGCAGGTATGCAGGATTTTAAGATTATGTAATGAGGATGTGAAATTTCATGATGAGGTTGAGAGTTTTCGGAATAACTTAATAATGAGGGATTATAAATATGGTAGGTTATAATATTTGATAAATGATAGTAAGATCAAATGCAATACTACTGCCAGACCTTGGCTTAATAGAGTGATTAGAACAGTTGATAATGTGCAACAGGCTATACCCCTTGAGGGCAAAGGCAAAGTTAATATGGTGCTTGCATATAGCAGTGATGTGAGGAACATTTGTGAAATAATTAAGCATCATTGGCAAGTGTTACATACGGATCCAAAGTTGAAGGAAATATTAGGCACTGTACCTAATTTTGTATTTGGGAGGAATAAGAATTTGAAGGACATGCTTTGCAATGAACCCAAGAGTTATGCCAAGGGAAATCCAATTACAAGGAAAGTGGGCACATATCCATGCTACCAATGTAAAGTGTGTTGATATATGTTGCAGGAACATACATTCACACACCCGAGGACAGGCAGACAATACATTTTTAAGGGGTACGCTGATTGCAGAACTAAGAATTTAATTTATATAGCTGTATGTCAGAATTGTGAATCATATTATGTGGGCAAGACCAACACTATGTTTAAAACAAGGATATTTCAACCTATGTCAGACATTAAGCGTCTTAATGGGCATAATGCACTAGCCCAACATGTGAGAATTTGGGTCACAAATTTTTGTTTATGGCAATACAGATGGTTATACCAAATGTAAGAGGAGGAGATTTACTTAATGATACGGAATGTGCAGAAACTAGATGGATTATAAGACTTGGGGCTGATAAGCCACCAGGCATTAATGCTGTTATACCTTTAAAACCTATCCTTAAGAAAAGGAGGGTAAAATACTGAAGCCTGATTGGTTGACTTGTATTTTAAATAATGGCTTTTGCAGTGTTTTTATGTTATCTGATGAAGGGCATGTCAGCCTGAAAGTGCTTATACAAGGTTTCATTGTTGGTTTTATTGAATAAAAGATTGGTTTAGCTCTACATGGAGTCTCCTGCCTTATAGTGTTTTTTTTTTTTTTGGACTTTCTTACTATTATTAATATTCACATTTTCGCCTGTAATAGTCCCTTTCTAATATTCCCATGAGCATAGTATTTTAAGGGCATGTACTGAAGTAATCGGCCATATGTAAAAATATAAAAATATTTCCAGTTGTATGACTTCCCTTATGTTCAAGTTATCCTCAAAAGTCCAAATCATAGCTTGCTCACATCACTTTTTATCACTTCTCTTGAGGGAATCCTTTCATTTTCCTAACAAAGGTACATACAATCCATTTCTTTTGTATGATTTGAATACAGATTTGATCTGCTATAGTTTCTGGATATCCACATTTTAAAACATTTTAGTTTTTCAAGTTTCAACATTAAAGTATCATAGTCAGACATCATTCTTGCTAATCTGATCATTTGCTCTTTAATAGGGCCCATTTTCAAGTAATATGGGTGGTAACTATTATAATGTAGATATGTGTTTGAAAAGATGGGGTTCTTAAAAAGTACTTAAACATACTGTAGTAGTATATTTTACTACTGCGATATCCAAATAATTTATACAAACTTGTACATGTGTGTGAACATTAAAAATTCTGCAGTTGCGTTAACATAATGAACAAATTAATGTAAATTACGTTAAATGATCTCTCATAAAAAAATGAATATAGCATCCAGGAATTGTAGGCAAGTCCAAGAGTCTTCAAACTTGGAATTAAATAAAAATTGTTTTCCCGGTAATGTGCAACATTTGCAAAAATTGGGGAGCAAGCTGTATCCATGGCCATGACTGAAATGTGTTTAAAAATTTTAAAACCAATTCAATAAATAATTCTAACACCACAATTTCAGTTGTTGATACTTGTAATCTTATATGTCATACCAAATAGATTGCGGAATTATTGTAAACAAAGATATGACAAAAAAGTCACCAAAATAGTATTTCCCTTATGACAATTATTATACAGGCTTGCCAAAAATGCCAACAGTTCTTTAGCATATACTCATATTGTCTATAAATCTTTTTTTTTTAATTTTTTATCTTTATATTGCTAGGGGCTGTGTAATTGAGTCCCTTGCATCCACAACTGGTCAGAAAGGTGAATCATCTAGACACTTCTGTATTTTGGGAATACCAAAAATACTTGGTATGAAAGGTTTTTCAACTCAGACATTGTATAACACAGTATAACACAGATGCTTTTGTATCAGCATGTCTATTTTATTAACACATTATAAGTATTTCACATTCCTCAACACATTTTCATAACTACCCCCGTTTAGAATATCATGCTTTTCAAATACAATCTACTGCAGTCCTGGTGTAAAAAGCCCTCTACCCTTAATCTGGATTCATCAGACAGAAGCTTTTCTTCTGTGTTAATTCATTCAACAGTGCTTCCCTCTAATAAGCAGAAGTTAAATTTGTAATGTCTATACTGACCAAAAATACTGCTAATATTATGACAAAGTTTTTCAAATAAATTAACAATAGGGTGTAATGGTGGTTCAGTGTGCCTTTCCTTCTAAATGGAGCTCTTAAGTTAAAGGCAGCCAATTTTTAATATATGCAATTTGTATCGGAATCTATTGGCTTTTCTGTGTTAATATGAAAGAAAAAAACTACTAAAATGTTTAAAAGGTTGTTCATGATATTTGAGAATTTTAAAATTATTTTATTTTGACATTTGTACTACTAACAAAGTTTAATAGGTACAACTCTTAATTCACATTTTTATGTGATGATGCCTTATTTAACAGATATTTTAACTACTGAATATTTGTTCTGATGAAGTCCACATTACAAGTGGATGAAAGCACTTAAATGTACTGACAGTAAAGTCTTATTGGTTCAATAGATACACGACAGCAGTGTTTCATTGTTGGTTTCAGTTCATATTTGCTGCTTCTGCTACTGGATTTCAATAAAGGGTAAATTCAATAACCCCAAGGTAATAAGGTTAGGCAATAAAAAAGTAATCAACTACTTTGAAAACAAAAATTATCTGTAGTCTACTTTGCATCCTGTATGGTACTTTGACAGAAAAAATATAGCAAAAAAAAAACTATTCAGACTTGTTAGTGACAGCAAAAAAATTCCACGATCATTGTAATATTTAGACATCTGCTTGATCACTTCTATCCAGAACAAGAAATTAAAGAGAACTGAAATCTTTTTCCTCACCATGTTAATGAAGAGTTGTGTTTTCCATCACTGTATAGCAAACCCTCCTGTTTCAAAGATGTTAAACTACCTGCAATAAATAAACAAATGATGAAACAGTATACAACATAAAAGATTTGTGTAACTTTTCAGACAAATACTAGTAAAAAAAAACACTGAAAATACTTTTGGTAGTATTAGAAACTGTGTAAGTGATCAACTGGTAGCACACTTGCCTTAGATATGGGTTCCTTTTCAACAACATCTTTGATTACATTTCCAACACAAACACTACAATGAAGTAAAAAATTGTTTTTTTTTTGGGGGGGGGGAATACTGCATTCCATTGTGTTAATCTTCAAAACAGACCTTAAATGAAGAGCCCATCTGCCTCAGTTGGCAGGGCTGGAACTTTCACAAGGTAGTTGTCTAGGGCATGATACTAGCTGGGGTGGGCATAAATATGCTGACTGATTCTCAACCATGCTGGCGGTCACTTAGCACCAGGATTAAATTCTAACTACCCATACAATTGCTCATCATTCCGCACTTAAGTGTTCCACCCATATCTCTCAACTCTAAATCTGGGTCTACTTTGCTGCTCCAATTTGATGTGCAACAGCTCCGATTGCTTCTATATAATTAGTTAAAATGTAGTACCAATGATACAGAAATTAGAGCTAGTCAAAGTCAAAATGGACCAGCAGCAGACAAGCCTGTAATTCTGCACTAATGCATTCTTTTAAAGTAACTGTGCTATGTGTGCAATTCATTTTGTGTGTGAGTGTGCGTGTGTGTGTGTGTGTGCATGTCTAAGCACTCAGGAATAGGGCAACACTATCTCAATTCTCCTCAATTTTGCAGAATACCTCTGATTCTGGCTCATTTTTTGCACTGTTATAATATTCTTCATTTTCTGGTAAGTCATGGAGGATTACAGTTAGTCAATGCCCATCATTACAGTTTCTTACTTCTTATTGTTCAGAAAATGCATGTCAATGGAGCTGCTGTTCTGTTAATTTTTTATGTGAATTACAGTTGCCTACCTCTCAAAGCCCCAGTTTTGCAATGTCCCTGATTTTGCCTTGTATTTTTACCCTGCTCCTCACTAAATTCTTTATTTTGGGGGATTACAAACAGTCAACAATATCCCTCATTAGATTTGCATAGTTCTTGTTCAAAAAATACATGCTCTTGCTACATCTGTCACTCTGTTAACTTTTTACGTGAACTGGTGCACTCTGCCTCTTAACTACCTGATTTTGCAGAACATCTCTGACTTTGCCATACTACTGGCATTTAGTGAGAAAAATTTCTAATCATACATCCTTTTTATTTATTTATTTACTTTGGCGGGGAGGGGGTATTTTTCTCTCTCTCTCTCGAACTTGCTCTACCCCCAACAGTTTCTACTATATACAGTGTTCCCTATCATCACCACCCTCAGCCCTATTGCCTGAATCAGTGTAAAACCTGATATTTATAATCCAGTCTTCCATAAACACCATCACGTGTAGGACAGATTGCTTGCTTACATTTTTTTAGAAATAGATTTTTTTTTTAGTAGCTGACATGACAGTATATAGAAAGAGCCCTTAAGTTCTGGTTAATGTTTTTAGATTAGTTATACCAAACAAAAAAAGTAACAACCTTATCTAGCCAAATTTGTTTACATATTTCCTTAAAGTTTGTTTTTGTGGATCTACCATGAGAGACAGAAACCATCATGCATGCCAGTATTAAACCTCCAACAACTTAAACCTCACGGTGGGGAGCACTCTAACAAATTTCAAGTGTAAATAAACTCAGAAAAATCACTGCTATGCTAACCAGAAAAAAAAAATAATCTTTCAAGGTTGGGTAGCATACCTAGAGACTAACATTACTCTGCTCTAATCCGACTAACTTACTACTGATATACCTAGATCTTTCTCCCTCACACCAGTCTAAACTTGTTGTTCTTTCTGGTTTTTATTCTACAAAGTATCTTATACAAGGTTCTATTAACTTCACCCTTGTGGTTTTGTTCCTGCCTTGAGTCAATCCACCATACCACCCATAAATCACCAATCCTCCCTAGCAACAGTAAATAATTTGAGGTTTCTTAAAGATGTCAACAGTAAATCAAAGATTTCTTTTGGAATCAAATTCATGTCAATATTTTTTGTACACTGCCCCAATCTTGAGAGAACAGTATAGAACATTGTCCTGCGTCAACTACCCAAGTATGACAATTTCAGAAATTTATTTAAATTTCTTATGACTTGTCCAGTCTGTATTCCCATCACCTTGCCATGTTAATAGGCAAGAAATATTCAAGCCATTCACCTGCATTAGTTTTATTTATCACCACATTAATGAAAGAAAATGAACACTTTACTGCCTGTATCCTTTGAGAAATATCCAAGAAAAGTCCTTTCCATTTAAATACAAGAAACATCTTTATTAAATTATGACTTATAACATAAGCAATCATACATTTACATAAATGAAAATAGACCATACTGACATATTCCTAGCTGCAAGCAGTTTACGTCACAAAGCATACTGACATAATCCTAGTTGCAAACATTATACATCACTTACAATCTATCCACTGTTAGTCAAACATTACATAGCTCATTCAAGTCCTGCCTTCTTTTAAATCTCATTCCTCGCCTGTATGTATGTATTGTTCCTACAATTCACATTTTTTCCTATTCAATTTGCTCCTAACTTTTTTAAAAGATCTCAATTCTAGTTGTTTTATCCCTGTTACTATATTCATTACTTCTAGTACACAGCTGGTTTAGACTTTAATTTCCATTTTCTAGCAATTGCTTTTTTGGCAGCCACCCATAATTAGACTCAGTAAGGTCTTACTACATCTAGACAATTCTGATTCTGTATCATAGGTCAGAAAAATCATTTCCTTAGTTACACAAATTTGCTCACCCAGTATCACTGACAGAGTAGTCTGCAGGGAATCTTTAAAGTCTGCCAACTCATTACACTCCCAGACAATATGCTCCCAATTACCTCTTTCATTCCCATCAGACCAACATTTGCTTTCTACAGAGAAAAAAATCTCTAGGGTCTAACTTGGAGTATAAAAATATCTATGAAAACATTTCCAAGCAAAAATCCTAAATCTTCTAGACTGTACTACATATTTGATAGACATACATATTATCCCCCATTGTTTCTTTATGAATTGCTTATCCAATCTCTCTTCCTAATCTTTTCTAACCTCTCAGATTGATTCTTATAGTTATCATGTAATACTTAATATGCTCTACTAATTATTCATTTTTAAAGGCAGCTTCAGTTCTAGATTCTGCTAAAAACTCTACTAGTACTGGACTTTCATTTAGGGACAACCTATTTCTTTCTCTTTGCCTATACTCTATCAGTGCTTGATAAGGAATACAAATCTCCAACCTGCAGTCCAAATACATTCTTGGCATTTTTCCATTCTATTACCTTTCCCTCTCTAGTTATGTGCTCCCAATACCTTGTTTCCTTTGCCAGTTTTCTCCAATAAATTCCAGGCTGCTTTTGCCTACTGTGTGTATCCCTAATTGCAGTCACCCCTATTTGCAAATCTCCTTTCTCAATTCCCGTGTTGGCTTAGTTCTTAGAATACTTTCTGCTACTTTATGAATGTAATATTCTGCATGATTATTGTTATTCTCCTTAAAGATCTGCATCCAACATCCCAGTCCCCCATTTCATCATCATCCCTTTCCATTTTGAATTCTAGGTTTCTGCTTGTGCTATGTACATGAGCCTTAAATGTTTAGGTCTGAAATACCCCTTCAAATTGGGTAATCCAATCCGCCCTGTTCTACTGGAAGAATCAGCTTATCCCACTTGACTCTTGATGTCTTCACCTCACAGATAAAATCCTTCAGAAGCTTTTTATTAATTGCTATCCACAACTTCTCCTTTGCTTAATAAAAATATGCCTGATCTGTGTACAAGACTAAACACACTAAAAACATTTCAAATGCTTGTATCTTACTATCCATATCCATACAACAGAGTTTCCAATTCTCATTTTTCTGTTATATTTTGTTTCGTCTCTTCCCACATTATCCTTAGTTACCACACACACACATGAATCATGTTTAATCCATACTACTAAACACTCCTTTTTATCATGTCCCCATAAATATGGATACTGCTGAACCAGTTAGTGTGGGTATATAATTTACCGCTACTGCCTTTGTTTCATCTTCATTTATTGTGTATTCTGAAAAGTTCTGAAACTGTCTCAAGATGTTCCACAACACAGTAATTTCTTTTTATAAAATAATATCATCTGCTTTTCTTGACTACCATACCAATTATATCCTTGAATTTCTGAATCACTTATTTTCTTTGCCAATGATTCTAAATAGAATTCAAATAAAGGGTAAAGAGGACACCACTGCCTGGTTCCTCTGTTCAAGCAGAAATTATCAGAGAGGACCCCACACACTTTAATTTTTGCCTCTGATCCTTCATATATCCTCCTAATCAACCTGATCAGGGAGTATAAATGATTCCATTGCCCTACTCAAAGTTACAGCTTATTCTGTCAAATGCTTTCTCTGTATCAAGATCCACTACAAACAGTGGTATTTTCTTACATTCTGTTTCCCTCTGGATCATCAATGCTCTGTTAATGTTATCAGATGTTTGCCTTCTCTCCACAAAACCAGAATGATCCATACGCATCAATTCTGACATCATGTTTGCCATTCTTTTAGCCATTATACACATAAGCACTTTATAATTATGGTATAGCATTGAAATGAGCTTGAATGAAACTGGATCTGATGGATCTCTGCCCTACTTGGGTATTACAGCTACCACCACTTTCTTCCAGGATGTTGGTAGTTCTCCTGTTAAAATACTGTTAAACAAAACCTTCTAGATCTTTATCAATTTCCCCTCCTAGCTTCCAGGCTTCAACAGGAAATCAATCTACTATTGGGGACTTTTCTGTACCATTTTTATCTCATCACCTACTATCCTATTAGTAAACAAGCATCACCTACCTCTAACCTTGCCATATTTAATTCTTCCATAAACATTTCCATTTGTACCTTTTCTTGATTTCCATATTTCTCTGCTTTATACAGACTTTCACAGAATTTCTGAGATATCTCTCATATCTCTAAAGGGTCTCTTCTTATCTTCCTTGTTATAGGCTCCCTATGCTTGGACAGTTCTTTCTACTTTCTGTTGTGTGAGTCTTTGTGCTAAAAGTTCTTGTGCTCGAGTTCTCAAACATAGTTGCTTAACAGCAATCTCTCCAAACTAATGCATATATCAAGGTAATCCCTTATTTTCTGTTTAGCAATCTGAAGTTGTTCCTCTTCTTGTTCTGTGAGAGCCCCCGTTTTGCATTACTTTAACATTTGTCAGTCCCTCTAAATAATTCTTGTTACTTCTTAACCATAAATCTCTTTCTTTTATTTTGCCTTAAATTTTTAAATTCCACTTTATAATTTCATCACACTCCCTAACTATATTTTCAGAATAAATTTCTATCTTCTCTAATAGCGCCTAAATAATTTCCACTCCCATTCCTTAAATTCCTCTCTTTTCAACTAATAGGTGGGAAAGTGCCAGTGTTTCATTTTTATTTCACTATGCAAAGTTTTTATTTTAGCTACTACTGGCACATGATCTGAAATAGTTAATGGATGTGCAAGACCTTCAACTAAATGCATGCGTTCCTGCAAAATGCAAATTCTGTCTAGCCTAGTCTAGTTTTTGTATCTTGGGGAATAATATGTAAATTCACTCTGAACTCCTAGTACTAAATTCATATCCTCCATGTCAAATATTTTCATAAATTCTTTTTAAAAATCTAGGCTCCTTTGTTATATTTTCCCTTCTGGGGGCCCCCGACACATCTTCAATATTGCAAATCAAATTCAAGTAACCACCTATAAGTAATATTCCTTGCTGAAATTTGACTCTCTCCCAGAATTTTCTTAAGCTCCATTATAGGAATTTTTGCCAGAATATAAATACATGCCAGTGTAATTCTCTTTCCTTGCCAGTAGCCCCTTAATATAACAAATTTACCATTATTGTCTTTTTTATCCTCTTCTATTACTATTAGAGCCCCTCTTGCAATTAACATAATTACTCTTCTCTTCCTTTGCCCCGGTATTCCACTGAATAACCATCCTGAAAACCTTTCTTTAGCAAATTCACATGTTCAGTTCTTTCCAAGTGTGCCTCCTGTAGCATAGCTATTTGCACTTTACATTTTTAACATAGCTCTCTACTCTATTTATTTTAAGACCATTAATATTTGAAGACATTATAGAAAGCATCATATTCTTGACAATTATTCCCACCTTTTATGTATACAAACATTTTTGTTAAATGTCTAGTTTCAGCTTTTGTGTTGCATGCATGTACTGTTTGTCAGATTAATCTTTTACACAGTTGTTTCTTATCATCTCCATTTGAGCCTATGTCAAATCTTACAAAACTTTTTGTCTTACTGAAAACTTTCAAACAAAAATACACACACACACACACACACATACATACACAATACCCTCTAAAACCTATTAAATTAACACATTAAAATATGCACATCTTCAAATATTGACGTTTTACCCTCCTAACAGGAACAAATGTTCCAAATTGACAGCCACACTCAGACTTCAGCTAACCTAAAATAAAGGTTATGCATGCTAACAAGCATGGCATAGCTTGTGGTTCTATTAAGTGCGTCTGGTTAGGCCTCGTCTTACACCTCTCTCAACTAGGAAAACACTTGAATGCTTTTGAAAAACATTTTCTCCAAGACATTTCTGTTTATCAGATTGTCTGCTAGAGACAGAAGAACCAGACACAAAACTATTTACTAGAAAAAAGCCTTACAATATTCAATATTCTTTTTCATTTACTTGTTCTCTCTTACAAGTTGTTAACAGATTAAGTTAATGTCCTTAACCCAGTCAACCTCTTATGTTAGAATGAGGAAAAGCAGACTTTTTCTTTTGTTATGCTCTTTTAACCAGATTTTTTTACACTACAGTGCCTAGACTTCTTAAAACTGAACAAACAGAAACAGAAGTTGGGAAAAAGAAGCACTTGGAGCACATATTACACTTAAAAATAACTGAAAAAAACTTTACTTTATAACATGCAAAGAAAATCATGCACTATTTAAATAGTACTATTAAGAAAAAATAATACTTTTACTTATAGTAACATTTCTCCCTCCTCCTTCCCTCTTCCGAGTAATTCCTGTTGTGTAATATCAGTCCAGTTGCTTGTTTGTGCATTCATAAAATTAATAGTGTGTTCCTTCCAGCTTCTTAGGTACAGCAAAAAATCTCAGGTTTTCCCTACATACTCTGTCCAATAATTCTATTACTTTTTGAAACATCTCTTCTTGAGCAGTCTCATTCAGCCAGCCTTTTCTTTATTTCAACCTCTGAGTTTTGCAGTCTTATCACCTTATCTGAATTTCTTAAAGCTTCTTCCATTTTTTTCAGCCTTTTATTGTTTACATTGATATACTCTGTATCACTGATTCATTTATTTTAGGCAGGTCTGTATGCAGTTTCCTTATACTTTTTCCTCTAGCTTACTGGCAGTCATGTTTGAAGCTTGCACTGCTTTTTGCTGAACAGGTACAGTACTCTTCCCATTCAACATTTTTTTCATCACCTTTTGTAGCCGATTTTCCTTCAAGTTATCTGTATTTCTTTTTTCCTGGCATCCAGGCAGTGCACTTACTAGACAGGTACTGAAATTTACCAGAAATCTAGGTCCAGTGGCTTTCTCTGCTAAGTTGCTGTTTTCACACTGGGAGAGGTAGAAATAAACTTACTCGATGTGTAGCCATTTTGGAAGTCTTGGATCAACCAGTGTTATCAGCTAACTGTAAACCCAAATAAGTTATGGATTGGGTTATGTCAAAAAGGAATAGTTCATAACTATTGCTTCTGCATGAACATATATTTTATCTGTATAGTTTGGTTTTCTGACTATTATCTGCTGGTCTTCAAAACTGACCCAATTCCTGAAAAAGTGGCATCCCAATCCTGGTCTAGATTAGGTAAGTATGACAAAAGATCATCCGCAGAGACACTCTGTGTGCTAACATGTATGCATTGGTCAGAATTTGCTCTTATTTTAATGGACAAGGGTTCCAATTAAAGAACAAACAAAAGTGGACTGAGTTAGTATTCTTGCCTGGTTCTTCTTTCTAAATTAATTAAATACCCACAATAGATTATTACTCACCTTTATTCAAGTTATAGCCCCATGAAATACAGACTAAAGCAATGTAAAAAAAACCTCAGGAAATTTTAGACAGAATAGTCGAGTAAGATACAACCAAGTCTCCATTTCAAATGATTTTCAGCATCTGGACTTCCTATTAATAAAGGGGTTTGTTATACTGTCATTTTCTATTTGTTAACAAGTTTTTATCAACTTTAAGAATAGGCAGAAATCCTGTTGGGTTAAAGCCCATCAGTGGGGGATCTGGCTACTCATTTAGCTAAAAAGGCAGCTAAAACATATATTCATGGTTGAGAACAGATGTTGAACTGCGTGCATGCACCTACTTGAAGAGTTGTTTCTTTTTTTTTTTTTTTTTTTCAGGTTTTAAAACCAACAATTATTGCTAGTCTCTGGGATTGGGGGTGGGGGTGGCTAAATTAAGAACAAAGCTACCCAGGACTGTGAAATTATTCAAAAACATTTCTTTAACCTAAAGATATATTTTTAAAGGGAAGCTATCAGGATCAGGTAATTTACCTTTATCCAATTCTCTAAACAAGTGCTATACTTCTAACAAACTCCTTCATTAAAGGGTCTGCCTCAAATTGACAAACCTTATTCAAGGGTACAGAACTAACAAAATCCAACGAATTTTTCATTTACTAACAGACTGCATAATGTCTGCTGCATAAAACTTCATAAAATTGAGCAAAACTGTTTTAATACATCTCCGGGAGTACTACAGCATCTAACTGACAAAGGGTGTTTTATTTTTATTAACCATGTTAAGTCCTCAGTAATTCAAAATATTTATCCTGGATGTCTGATAGCTCCCTAATCACCCACTTAAAATGCTTTCTCATGAGGTTAACAGTTTCACCAAGAGACAACCTCAAGAAGACATCATTAATAAATGGTGCCCTCATCACAGTGTTAAATCCTGTGTTGATGAATGGATCTGATGTGAGTAAGCTAACCCCTCCTCATCTTAAAATGGCTCAGAAGAATAAATTGAGAATAGGGGGCCTTTGTCACTTTATTTGTCCTTGCATGCCTGAGAGAGGAGGACCTTTGGTAATGGCATTAATAAGGGCAGTGCACTCAAAAGAAACATACTATTCAGTAAAGTGCATGCAACTGAAAAATGTAAAGTACTTTGTCTCACAGGAAAAAAGGTAAAGATGTCTTCATTTGATCTAAACACCATGGCTGATGAAAATTCTCCTGAACTCCTGAGGGGGAACTCACAGTGACCTGAACCACAACCACCTTTTCTGTGGTTTTCACCCCACTATCTACCCACCAACTACTTTTTATAACATGTAAGACAATGGAGCTAAATCCAGATCAATCTCTGTTTTACTAGTAACATCCATGAGCACAGCAAATAACTACAACCACTACAGTCACAGGAGCAGCAAGCCACAGTGGGACCTCAGTCATTTATTTCATCCATCACTCAGCAATTATCTTTTTAGGCACACCCATCATCCTAAAATATAGGGTGGCCGGAAAGCACATTAGGCTTTCCAATTTTCTTACAGACTGTGTGGCCAATGTGCCAGATTCCTTTGCCAAAGGGAGCGATAGGAATCTCCTGCACTAAAGCTTCTAACTTACAGTAATTTAGGAAACCCTAGAGATTATTAATCCTCCTAAAAAATTAGAAGTTATGTACTCACCATAACGTTCCATCTGAGTAGGTGTATTCATTTGTCTGCAACCTGTGGGTTATGGATCCGATATCGGATCCGAACCGGCATAGTTTTCCAGCTATGGATCCAAGCTCTCAGCTCCTCCCCTCACCCATAATGCCCTGCTCTACCCTCATGACCTCAGATCGAGTTTGCCAAAGCAACAATACCCTCAAAAGGGTAACAAGGAATATGCAGGAAACTGAAAGGCCAGGGGATAGGAATACACCTACTCAGATGGAGCGTTATGGGGAGTACATGACGGCTAAATCTGAAGTAGGATATTCATTTGTCTGCAACCTGTGGGACAGAGTCCCCAGCTACCCGAATCTTGGGCCATCATGGAAGGATATTCCGAACACCATGAGCCAAAGGATGCTCTACCCCTAGATGCAAGATCCAACTTATAGTGAGAAATAAATGTATGAGATGAAGCCCACGTGGCTGCTGCACAAATATCATCTAGAGGAATCCTAGCCTTGAAGGCTGCTGAGGTAGATACTGACCGGGTTGAATGGGCATGAACACCCCGGTGCGGGCCTTCCGCTTGATAAGCCAATAAAATGCACTGTGAAATCCAGCGGGACAGAGAAACTTTAGAAATTGGCTTGCCCAAATTGAATTTTGCAAAGGAAATAAACAGCTGGTCGGATTGCCTATGACCAGCTGTCCTGTTGAATAAAATCTAAGTTGCCTGTGAACATCTAGTGAGTGTAGCTTATATTCACCTTTGTTTTCATACTTAGGGAAGAAAACAGGGAGGTTAATGGATTGATTGATGTTTGCTTCAGAAGCGATTTTAGGAAGGAAGGACGGGTTGGTCCTGAGGGACACGGTCCGGATGAAATACCAAGTAAGGAGGTTTAGCTGATAAGGCTTGAAGTTCAGAAACTCTCTTGGCTGATGTAATGGCTACCAAAAGGCTGTCTTGTAGGACAAGAATTTGAGATCCACTGTAGCCGGGCTCGAAAGGGGAGCGGTCAAGGCCTGTAGAACCAAAGAAAGGTCCCAAGGAGGAACTGCTTGCTTTATAGGGGCCTGAGAAGGAAAGTACCCTTAAGAAATGTTTTGCACAATTTGGCTGACATAAGAGGATTAGACTCTTGACCAATGTGATAGTGAGAAATTGCCGCCAGTTGAACTTTGACTGTGGAACTGCTGGCACCATCATTAAAGAGAGAGGTTAGAAAATCAAGCACTACAGGGAGAGGAACGTGAAGGGATCTAGGCCTTGCCGCTCCGCCCACACAGAAAGCGTTTCCATTTGCTTGATAAACCTTTCTAGTGGATGATTTATGAGCCGCCACCAAAATAGCCTTTACCGGTGAAGAAATACCGGAGTCCTTATCAAGAGTGGAACTGGAGCAGCCAAGCGGTCAGCTTCAGGTTGTCCAGGTTCGAGGAGGAATGCAGGATGGATGGGATATCAGATCCGGAATGGGATCTAGAATCCAAGGAGGATTCACGGTGAGACCTTAGGAAGGGAACCAGATCTGTCGAGGCCAGAATGGAGCAATGAGAATCATTCTGCAACCCACCGAGAGGCTTTCTGAAGAACTTGCAGCATCAGAGGCAAGGGTGGATAGGCATACAGAAGACCGGGTGGCCAAGCATGCACCAGAGTCTCTTGGGGTACCTCCGGAGGAGGTATTAGGCGAAAAACTGTCGCGCGGTGTTTGAGGGAGAAGCAAAAGATCGCATGAAGGGGTTCCCCACCGTGCGAATATGCGTTCGCTACTTGACAATTGAGAGACCACTCGTGAGGGGTCAGAATGGTGCGACTGAGCTTGTCCGCTAGGATGTTGGACCGACCGGAATGCGTTGCTATGAAAGCGATTGGTGGAGATTGCCCATTCCCAAACTCTCATGGCCTCTCGACAAAGAGGGTAAGACCTTGTTCCCCTTGCTTGTTGATGTACCAGACAACAGACATATTGTCCGATTGAATCGCAATTGTTCCCAAGGGAAGAAAGTCCTGAAGTGCTAGCAGCTAAGAGCACTGCTCTCATCTCTAGAACATTGATATGCAGTAAGGTCTCTGAATCGCTCCACGTGCCTTGGACTGTCCGAGTGCCCCACCGAGGCGGAGGCGTCCGTGGTCACCGTGGCGAGAGGGAGAAGCACAAAATGGGCGACCCTCGTGGAGATCCGGTGGAGCCACCACAAGAGGGACGCTTGCAAGCCTTGCTGATCGCTATGGGATGATGCATGGGGAGAGCAAGGTATGACCACTGTACTAAGAGCGTCCACTGTAGAATGCGCATATTGAGCCTGGCAAGAGGAAGAAGTGCTATCGAAGCCATGGACCCTAGAGCCCTCAGGACCAACTCGCTGGAACAGAACATGAATGGAGAATGGCCGCACCTGGAGCTGCAGATTTAGAACTCTGTCCGCAGTGAGGAAGGCTCGTAAACTCCTTGTGTCTAGTCTGGCCCCTATGAAATCTAAGAGCTGAGTGGGTGCCAGGTTGGACTTGTTTGTATTTATTGTGATGCCCAGAAATGGAGCAAGATGGAGAAAGGAGTCTCGCCGAGAGAAGTAGATGCCTTGTTGGGGCGGTGAGGAGCCAGTCGTCCAGGTAGGGAAAGACCTGCACCCCTGAAGCCTCAGGTGGGCCGCTACCACTGCTAGTACTTTGGTAAACACCCTGGGGGCTGTGGTGAGACCAAAGGGAAGGACCCGGAACTGGTAGTGACTGGCTCCCAGCCGGGCGGAGAAACCTCCTGGGCGTCTGTCCATTAGGATGTGGTAGTGCGTCCTTGAGATCTATCGAGCACATCCAGTGGCCTTCTCCCAGAAGGGGAGAATAGATTGTAGAGTGACCATTGAATTTTTCTTTGGGGACTGCCAGATTCAAGAGAGAGAGGTCTAGGATTGGTCTTAGTTCCCCGTCTTTTTGGCACTAAAAGAACCTGGAGTAGAACCCTGATCCGATCTGGTCTGGGGAGCGGGCTGGATGGCTCTTTTCTCTAGCAGATGGCCAATTTCTGCCAAAGCGGCCTCCCTTTGACCGGTGGGCGTCTGGGAGGGACTTCATCTTTGGAAGGTGAAGGAAAGGAATGCGATATCCCCTGGATATGATTTGGAGAACCCAGCGGTCCGATGTTATGGACTCCCATGCGCTAGGTGCCCAACGTCCCCGACTGCCTCCAGAGTAGAGCAGTCGGGCAACCTCAGGGTTGCTGAAAGGTTCCCTGGACCCGAAGTTTCTGGGAGCCCCTCTGCCTCTAGAGGCGGGCGTCCTCCCTGTCCTCCTCTGCCACGGAAGGACTGGTTGTCGAGCAGGCTGGGACTGCTGCGACTTCGGAACCACATCTTCTTCTGACCCTTTTGGTTCCTAGAATAGGGCCTCTGGGGTGCAGAAGACGGCAGACAGCGTCTTCCGTCCTTCTCGCTCTGGGTCACGGTCTCAAACAGAGCAGAACCATCAAAGAGCGGCGCCTTGAAGGGCTCAGAAAATCGCGTGGCGGAGCCAGGCCTGGCGTCTAGTGACCAGTCCTGTCCCGCGGCGCCCTCCGTAGCATGGGAGAGTAGAAGTATTGTGACTGACCTAAGAGTGGCCATTTTGGTGGAGTGCAGAGCTCTGTCCTCCTCCGAAATGGACTCAGAGGATGCAGCGTACTCCTTAATAAGGTCTCGCTGCATCCGAATAACATGTGCCAAATAGTTCAGCGCCCTTACCGAAGGTGAACTGAACATCCGCTTCCCCAAGCGGTCCATCATCGAGACTCCTTGCTCGGTGGGTGGACTGAGGACTCTCCTGAGCCAGTTCCCTCTTTGTGGCCGCCGCCATCAACATGGCATCTGGGAGGCCCCTTACTCCAATGGGTCCTGTCGGAGGGCTAAGGATCCTGTCAGGTCTTTTGGGAATTGGCTCCATGGTGTCCGGTTCCTTCCACGCCCTGGTGGTAATAAGGTCCACCAGGGCAGGGGACACCCAAGAGGTAGACGGGCCCGAATGCCTCCAAGAACACGGACTCGTCCGAGGAAGACTTGGGGCAGACCACCCCCTAAGAGCATTTCCATGATGTCTCGAAAGGAGACATCCTCGGGGTGACCGTGGGGAGCCTTCCCCTTCCTCCAAGTCCGTGTCTTCAGTGAGTGACTCGGGAGTCAATGTGCCTCGGGCCTCCTCTGGGGGCTGTCAGAGGAGTCCTCGCAAAGCAATTTGCTCCATGGGAGCAACCAAGCGGGCTGTCCCAGGGGCGGATGGTGGAAGCCTGGCCCAGTGCAGAGGCAAGTGCCGGGGTCCGGAGACCCTCAACAGAGCCCTCTCCACTACATCAAAGGATCCGACAATCGGCTCCCCTCTCCGACAGGCGGCGCCCGAAGAACTGATCCCCGGATCCGGATCCAGGCTCCGAGATCGGATCAGAGCACCGAGGCATGGTCGGATCCGGTACCAAGTACTATCGGCTCCGACCTCCCCGGCCGGCTGCTCGGCTCCAGTTGCTCGAACCGGATAGCGGGTCGGAGAAAATAGGCTTAAAAGTGTTGAGCTCCCGGGGGAGGCAAACACTCCCATCTGCATCTGGGCCTGGATGAACCTTCTCATCATCCGGTCCAGATCAGCATCAGCTATGGGTAGATGCCTGGAATGCCTCCTCGATAGCCTCGGCGGAGATCGGGTCTCCTCCTCCTCAGGACCCGGTGAGAAGCACACAGGGGACGGGCGTCGAAGGAGGAGACCGACCAGAACAGGTGAGGCCGGGGAGAAGCCGCTTGGCTGGCGGGGCGAAACAGAGGTCTCCGACCCGCCCGGCTTGTGATGCCCTCCCCCCCCACCTTTTAAGATCTCTCTCCTGTCCTGAAGCGGGAGTTTGAGTCCCAGGAGCAGGAGGGTGCCACAGGGAACAACTGCAGCCGCAGTCCCGAAGGAGGAGGTCGGGCGAGTCGGCGGTAAAGTCCCGCCAAGACCAGCTTGGACCTCCGCTCCCTCAGTGGTTGAACCCTGCACAAATGGAACAACCAGATGTGAGGTGTTCAACCCCAAGAGTGTGGCCATCAGCGGTGAGAGCTTATGGCCACACAAATATGGACTTAGGCTGTTCAGCCATAGTCTATAAACTTAACCTAAAGTTACAGAAAAGTAACTTAAACAATAAAAAGCACACAGGCCTCACACACACTCTAGCGGGGGAGGGAATAAAATTACTACTGAAATTTAAAATAAACTAAAACAGTCAATAAAGGGAAACCTACAACTTTCACACAAAATTGTTAAAAAAAAAAATTCTCTATTTTTCAACAAGAAAATAGTCTACTTAGCTGAGAGCTATGTATCCACATCTAGTTACCAATTGGCAAACAAGATCTGAGGTCATGAGGGTAGAGCAGGGCATTATGGGTGAGGGGAGGAGCTGAGAGCTTGGATCCATAGCTGGAAAACTATGCCGGTTCGGATCCGATATCGGATCCATAACCCACAGGTTGCAGACAAATGAATATCCTACTTCAGATCGTTTACTTGTTGAAAGATTTACAGTGCTCATAATGCCCTGTGGAAGATGCTACAACACATTGGGTTTCTGGAGCCATTGTTGTGTGCTTTTGGTCCATTTATTTGTAAAGCAATACTTGTGTCCACATCCTAGCATGAAGTACATTTAAGATGACCATAGGATTCTGCCAAGGGTGTGCTTTGCTTCTCCTCCTTCTGTACTTTTCAAGGGCAGGATACCAAATTGCAGCCAGGGTTTACAAAGCATCCAGCCTGGGAATGCTAGGATTATATCCTTGTTATCTGCAGATGAAGTGGTCCTCTTGGCCTCAAGTGACTGCAATCCCGGGTATGCACTGGAGCAGTTTGCAGCAGAGTTTGATGTGGCTGAGATAAGAAAAAAAGAAGTTATGTACTTGCCATAACATTTCATCTGTGCTGTCCATTTTCATTCTTCCTCAACCATTGGGTTCAGATCCAAACACCAGATCCAACTTACTATAGATCATGGCCAAATGAAACTCTCAAGCTCCGCCCTACACATAATGCACCAACCCGAACATAGCTCAAATCTTGTTTGTTAGATGACATAAGTAATACATTTCATAATAATCTTCCTAAGAAAATAAATCAGTATCTGGAGCTCCACACAAGACACTATTGTATCTTTAAAACATCTTGCACTTCCTGAAGTCCATGATGACAAAGGTTGGAGGCTGGTGGGTGGGTAACTGAGGTAGAATGAAAATGGTCACAGATGGAACATTATGGTAAGTACATAACTTCTTTAACTTATGTCAATTTTCATTCATTCCTCAACCACTGGGGCATAGTTCCCAGTTACCTAATATCCCAGGTGGACTCTAAGGAAGGAAGCTCCTGAGCAAGGCTGAACCAAAGGCTGCTTTTTTCCTCGAGACCAGATCCAATTTGTAATCAGTAATAAAAGTATGAGGATTAGCCCAATAGCAGCTGTGCATATGTCATCCATGAAATGACTGGATAAAAATACTGACAAGGATACCATAGATCTGGTAGAGTGAGCACTTACACATTCTGGCAATGAAATGCCCAGTTTACTCTAGACAAAGCCTATGCAGTCAGTAATCCACTATACCGATGTTATCTTTGTAACAGATTTGCCTAATTTATCTGCAAAGGATATAAATGACAGGATTTTCTAATCTCTTTTGTTCTGCTTAAGTAGAAACACAAATGTCTATGAACATTCAGCAAAAGTAACATATATTCAACTTTGTTTTCAAATTTTGGGAAGAAAAAGGGAAAGTTAATAGACTGATTGATATTAAATTCTGACACTACCTTAGGAAGGAAGAGCTGGTTCTTAACGTCATCCTATCCTTATGGAAAGTCATGTAAGGAGATTTTGAGGATAATGGTTAAAAATCTGAAATTCTCTTAGCAGAAGCAATAGCCACTAAAGATTATCATCTTCCAGGTCAGAAATTTAAGATAACATTTCCCTGCTGGTTCAAAGGGGGAATGGATTAAGGCCTGCAAAAGAAGATTCAAATCCCATGGAAGAGTAAGATCTTTATAGGGTACTGCAAGTAAAATAGTACTTCTTGGGAAAACCAAGCATACCTTAGTGGAGGCTAGAGAAGAACTGTCAACTCCTACACGAAAGTTAGAGATTGCTGCCCACTGAACTTTAATGGTAGAGGAACTAGCTCACTCATTAAACATTTCTGCCCAAAACTCTAGGACACTGTGTAGTGGCTGAAAAGGGATCTATATGTTTCTGATGCAACCAACAAGCAAACCTCTTCCATTTACTCTTATAGATTTTCCTAGTAGAACCCTTATGGGAAGATATACGTATATGACGGTGAGGAGATGAGAGCATAGGTTGTCTGGCTATTAACAGAAGTGGAGAAACCACCCTGTTAGCTTGAGGTCTGAGATATCCAAATGAATCATGCCTGCTGAGTGAGACAGTAGGTCTGGAATTGGATCCAGAATTCAAGGTGAGTAAAGAAGATGAGGCCAAAGGAAGGGGAACCAAACTTGTTGAGGCCAATAAGGTGCAATAAGGATGACTTTGCTCTTCAACCATGCAGCTTTGTGTAGAAACTTGGGAATCAATGGATTGGGTGGATAAGCATAGAGAAGACAGGAGGGCCAATCGCAGAGCAGAGCATCCCCCAGGGATTCCCCATTGGGGGGATTAGGACAAAAAAGCTGTTGCACTTGTTTTTTTAAGGGAGACGCAAAAAGATCACAGTAAGACATACCCCAATGATGAAAAATTGCTTCCATCACTCTCTTCTTGAAAGACCTCGCATGAGGCAGTAGAATGGACCTTCTCAATTTGTCTGCTGTCACAATGGACTTCCCTGAAATGTGCATTGCTATCAGAAAACGGTTGCATGAGATTGCCCATTGCTACACTCTCAGTGCTTCTTGAAACAAGGGGTAAGACATGGCTCCTCCTTGTTTACTGATATACCAAACTACTGATATACTGCCCATTTGGATCGCAACTGTCCCCAGAGGTAGAGCCATCCTGAAAGGCTTGCAACACTAAAAGCACTGCTCATCTCCAGGATATTTATATGCAAATTGGCCTCTTCAGGAGACCAAATGCCTTGGACGGTTTTCCCCCAGGAAGTGCCCCCAACACCCACCCAACCTGGAATGGATGCATGGTCACTATGGCCTTGGGATGAGGGAGAATGAATGGATGGTCTTGGAAGGGCTGATAGGAAATTATCACCACCAAAGGTATTTTTTTGCTTGCCTGTGTGATCCTTATTTGAACTGATATCTCTTGATAAAGGATTGAGCATCGGGACGCTAGCATCCAATGAAGAATTTTCACAGGATATCTTGTGGCGGGGGGGGGGGCCAGAATTACGGCCACTGACACTAATGCTTGAAGAATCAACCAGGCTGAAATGATGGTGCTGTGAATAATTTTTACAACCTAGAATCTCAAAGTTTGTACTCTGGTTGGGGGAACTGAAGCTGTTGCAGATACTGTACTGAAATTTACTCCTATGAATTTCCAGTGTTTGAAATGGTTGCAAATGAGATCTGTTGTAATTTATTGTAATTCCCAGAAGGGAGCAAGCTTGGAATACCTGGTTTCTTGCTATTATGAGTAGATGCCTGATTGCAGCAGTAATAAGCCAATGATCTAAATACAGAAACACCCAGAATCCCTGAAGTCTCACGTGAGCTACCACCACTGCCATGCATTTGGTGAACACCCCGAGGGCTGTGGCTCTGAACTGGAAATGACTGGCTTCCAGTCAGAAGCATAAGAACCTTCTGGACCGCCTGTTCATTTTTATGTGATAGTATGCATTTTGAAGTCAAATCAGGCCCATCCAATCATCCTTGCCTAGGAATGGCAAGAGGGACTGAACCATGGCCATCCAAAACTTTGAGTGTCGAACCGATTTCTTTAATTCACGGACATCCAAAATTGGTCTCCAGTCCCCTGTTTTCTTTGGCATTAAAAATAATCTGCAGTAAGTTCTGGATCCTTTTCGGGTTTGGTGGGACCTCTTGGAGGGCTCTTTTTTTCCAGCAGCTTTTTCATTTCCAGTGTTGCTGCTTTCCTCTGGGTTGAACATCGGGAAACTTTTGTGAGGATGAAGGTTGAATGGAAAAGGGAATTATATAACCTCTGGAAATGATCCTCTGCACTCCGGTATTTTTTGTGTTATCTAGCCAGACTCTCTAGAGCAGGGATAAATGATCCCCGATAGCCTCCAGAGGGGGACAATCAGGCATCCTTTCAGGACCGTTAACAGGACCTGTTAGAGTACATGTCTCTAGACCCTTGGTTTTGCGGGCCACCTCTGCCACATAGGCTGCATCTTCCATTGGCATTCTCTCTCTCCATCTGGGGGAGCAGGCTCTACATAGATCTTGGAAAGGACCTTGAGATTTCTCTAATTACATTTTCCGTCTCCCTCATGGATTCCTACAGAAAGTCCTTTGAGGGATCGAAAAATGTACACCTACATCACAGAGTCTTCCCTTCTTTTTCATACCTGGAGAGTATGTCCTTCACCTTAACGCCAAATAAGGAAGATCTGTCAAAGGCAGCAGTGATAAAAGAAGACTTGAACGGCTCCACAAAGTCACACAATTGCATCCAGGCATGTCTCCTTATTTAGATGCCTTAACCCTCTGCCCTTGAGGTACCCTCAGATGCATGAGGGATAAGCCTCATGGATGAATTTCAGATGAACTGCAGGGTCGTCAGATGCAAGGCTACCAAAGCTTCAGAGTCTGCAGCAGTGGTCTCTTTTATTTGACAGTTCCTTTATCAAATCTCTTTGCAACCTAGTGAAATGTGCCAAACAATTCAGAGACCTAGTTAACTGAAGCATAGACACACTTACCAAATCTGTCCAAAGCCCTGGACTTCCTAATAGGGTGATGGACAGTGGAACTTTGTTCTGAAAGTTCCTTCTTCGTGGTCACTATAACCGCATCTACTGGTACTCCCCTTGCTCTAGCATTCCCTTCCTGTCAGAAGCACAAGAATTTGGTCTGGTGTCTTGGGGATAGGGTTCAAACACATCGGGTTCCTTCAATGCCCACTGAGAGAGCAAATCAATGAGCTCATCAGTGGGCAGAGTTACCCAAGTGGTAGATGGGCCAGATCCAAACCAGCATCCAGTAACACTGATTCCTCCAGGTAAGGCTTTTGGGAGGGCCAACCCCCAGTTTATTGACAATCTCCAGAATATCTCCAAATGCGACCTCTTTGGGTGGCGATTTAGGGCACCATTCCCCTTCATCGAAATCAGTGTCTTCTGTGATAGATTCCTGTGGGGAATACAAATGCCTCCTTTCTGCACTTTCTTTTTCAGGGTAGTTCCTTGGTGGGATGTTCCACAGAAGTAGCGGAACAGACTATGATATCTTGCTGGGTAGTCTGGAGGGGTTGGACTGGCTATCCCTGTGGGTTCCCAAAATGTGGGTAGGG